>NC_092691.1:41176197-41348697 GCF_964275005.1 Diadema setosum
ATTATTATTATCATCATTATCATTATTATTACTATTGTCATTATTATTATCATTATTATTATTATTATTATTATAAATGATAATAAATGATAATAGTAAATAGCATTATCATTAGTAGTAGTATTAGTATCAGTATGATAAAGATTTATAATGCCCTTTGCCACTCAGGCTGAGTGCTCAAAAGGCATTCATCCTCTCTCTCTCTCTCTCTCTGTATCTCTCTCTCTACAGTAAGAGGAATGATAATTTCAAAGTTACACACCGCTTTCTCTTTTCTCATATCTTATAATAATAAATGTACATACATTATACATAATATGTCCATCTCTCTCTTTCTAAATTTGAGACATGGTACATAAAATGATGAATAAAATGAGCTGTTTTCTAAACAAGATCGCACAAGCTATATACCTCTTTTAACGTGCTAGAAAACATGTGATCATGTGAGAAATAAGCAGGTAATTTGGAAGCCTTGCCTGACAGAATTCTTGCGTCCAATGAACCATCCCAGCGGCCATTGTTTCCGGCCTACAAAAGGCTGTCCCAACTACAATTAGGTTTCCTGGCGACTACACTGAGCGCAGGTAAACACACATGGAATTCATGAATGCACGTACTCAAACAAGACAACTTTCACTGGGAAAAAAGACATAGATATTTATCATAAAGTATATTTGGCATTTCAAACAAGCTTGGACCCTGTATACCTGAAAAGAAAAGAGGATATTGGACCCTGTACCTTAAAAGAAAAAAAGATTAGCACGCAAGTCGAAGACTCTTAAAATTACACAATGAGAAACAAGCTCAGCTACGTCAGTTGTAATATCTCTTTAAAAAAAAAAATGAAGTCTTTTTGGCATGTTACCTTATTTGGTTTTCGCCGAAGGTAACCACGTAGAAAATTCTTCCGAACGAATAAGAAGTTATGTTTTGTTAGAGCTTAATGGCTTTCTTCAGGTTAACTTTACTTTATCACATTACGAATTTTCAACTCGCCTTTATCGATTCGATTACTAGGCATAAATTTATTGTAAACGGTAGCTTTATGGTGAAATCGTTTTGGTAGCAAATTGCTTATTTTTAATCTCTTTTTTTTTAAGATAGCAAATATCCTTGGTGTCCAAACTAAACTGTGGCAAAAAATTTTCAATCAGAGAAACATTGTGGTAAAATGTGTTTTACTTTCTTCTTGTGTGATGTCTAGTCTGTTCCTTGTATGTGTGCAATAAACAACGTTTTCATGTATATATTGTAAGATTTCAACTCATCTTATGTTTTTTTTTTTGTACATTTCATCCTGAAGAAGGAGTTCTCTTCCTCTGTTTTTGTTTTTGTTTTTTTTATGCCGCGCCCTAAGTACAAACATGTTTGTGTAGAAACTATCATATGATTTAGAGATATGATGAATATACTATGTTCGTAATATTGTTATGTATACATATACAAAAACACACTTAAACACAAACGCGTGTGTGTAAGGAAAATCTATCTTTACGAATAGGACTATCGGCAATATTTCAAACCATTCGAATTCCTCGAGGGGAGGCTCGATACGTATGGTGGGGGTGGCGTTCGCGTCGAGTGAGGAGAGGTCGAATTGTTTGGGCCCGGCTTTTTACCGGCGGGAAGAGTCGTGACTGGCGAGGTTCGGTTCCGTCCTCGGAGAAGGAACGCCATCATTGACCACAGACCCTCGAAGATCTCGAACATGGTGACGACCGAGAGACCAAGCCACAGGCCGAGCTGACCACCCATAGCACTCAGCAAATCTGGAATCTAGATTTCAAACAAATTTATCCCAAGACTAAATTCAAACGAATAATGTTCATGTGAGCATTTCAGGTGTCGAGGCATAATTCAGTTCGATTTACTTTCATATTTTTCAATAAGAAATAACATAAAGTGTGACAGAATAAGATGGTATATGAAAACAGGGTTGGCTGTACAATATGATATCACTAACATAGAACATGGTGATCAATTTATCGAAATCTGAATCTAAGTGATGCTAGAGAAATACGACGGGACCTACTACTAAACGTAGATCCCATTAAACCTGTTAGAAATCGAGTGTGAAGACAAAGATGAGAAGCACGGATAAAACTTGGGGCCAAAATAAAGGGGAGAAGACAATAATACTCGGCGGTATCGCAAATGCTTCTCAGATACACTTATAGGGTTACTAAACCACATTAGACTGCAATGCGAATGGAATAATCCATCGAGTGATTAAAAGAAAATGGTTCGAATTTCGTTTCGGTGTCGTTTTGTTTCTTTTCTCTAAAGCTGACGTGCAGGTTAGCATGTTAACATCAAATACACATACACTAATGCATCTGACGATCAATCAAGGGAAGAGAGAGATATAGCAGAATAAGAAACGGCCAAATGATAACCAATGAGACAAACAGACACACATAACGGCAGGCGCCAAGACAGAAGTAGACAGTTTGCATTTAAAAGAGACACGTTTCATTTAAGTATTTTTCATCTTCAAAATTCCCTTTCTGCTATTGTCCTCTCCACCTTATTTCCAACGTGTTTGTATATTTATTCTCGTCTCTTGAGGTGACAACACAACCTAATCCTTGTTCCCTTTATACTTTCTGTCTGAATTTTTTTGCAGCAAGGCAAATTCACATTATCATGATTTTTTTCTTGTTATAGCCCTCGACGTCCTTACTCACAATTCGACGAAACCAGTGACAAACACACAATAGCTTCAATGCTGCTATCGAAATAGCGCCAAAATAACCTTATCGATACTATACTATATTCTCATTTTAAAAGAGAGAGAAATGAAACAGAGACTTACCGTGTACGCTGGATCTTGTTTGATATACTCGTAGTTGAATTCTTCAAAGTAAACCTCAACCTTCGCCATATTACTTCTGCAAAATGAATAATGGAACGTCTCAATTCACAATAAGTTATTATACATATATATATATATATATATATATATATATATATATATATATATATATATATATATATATAATCACCTTGTTATTGAATTCAAAACAATAAGGTATTCAACTCTAATCAAGTGAAGGAAATAATTCATAGAATAAACTAAGTTTTCAGTTCCGGTCTGTATCATATATTTTTGGATGCTTGATTGTTTGTTTTCCTTTTACAAAAAGCAAAACTGCTGATTAGAGTTATACATCTTTTTTTTTTCATTAGACGAACATTCAACCCCTTGGTTTCAATAAGATGGTAAAAAGGAATAGAACCGTTAAGACTGCGATCTGACATAATCATCTACACTGACGAATATTGGGACTGCAATTCCACTCCCGTAATGGTTATTCAGTAAACTAATTATGCGTAATGGTTGAAAAGTTTGTTAAGCGTATATACGAATATCTTTAATTCATATAGGCCTATTCATATGCCTATATTTACTTGTTTATATTCTTTTGACTTAGTTGTTGATAAACGTCGCGTTGATACATTTGTGTTATGATGAGTGAAATCTCTAGTTACAGAGAGTGAGAAGGGCGTGTTACTGACGTCATACAAAATGTCTCTAATCGACGATATTATATACCTGTTCTTCACTTTCCTAGACAGCTGGATGACCCGCTGGGCCATATATACACTTATCTTTAGTATTTGATACTTGAATTTGATTTTGGTTGCCAGGTGATGCTGAGATTCCTTGTTGACCATCTTTACAGACTCACACAATTGTAGTTATTAGAATTCATAATTTCCTCGTATCTAAGTGGACTTGGAAGGTTTTCCATATACTCAGTATATCAACA
Organism: Diadema setosum; assembly: GCF_964275005.1. NCBI lineage: Eukaryota > Metazoa > Echinodermata > Echinoidea > Diadematoida > Diadematidae > Diadema > Diadema setosum. Next base: position 41,179,971 of record NC_092691.1, read on the forward strand.
ATACGCAGAAAAAGAAATCACTGATGCTGGTAGAAGTTAACGAATGATCAGTCACATGTATACCTGGTCCATTCCGATGGAGTTGGACCTTTCATCTGTTGATTCATCTCCTCGTGTGAGGTCCTCATTCTTTGGGTAAGCTTTTTCTGCGAGACGAGGGGAGCCAATAACCACGTTATACTTCCAAGAATTACTATAGTATGCAAAGTGCGTTAGCTGAGTTATGAAAGAGGACGAGTGATTCCCATCTGATTCTTATTAGGTCAAAAAAACATCAACAAAACTTCGAAGGACGTCAAGCACACAAATTGCAGTTTTCTTGTACTACCTAGATTGAAACAAACATGAAAGATATTGACACTTTCGACAAATTGATGAATCTTTACACATATAATTGGACAAATATGACAATGCAGTACTACAGTGATATTAATGCGATGATAATAATAACGATAACGATGGTATTTAACACAGTCAACGAATGATTAAGTATATAACATAACGGAAGGTTAACTCGCTCTGATCGATTAGAAATTCCCCTCATTTACTACAAATGAAATAATCTCAGCAAGATCATGGTGCCTATCTTTCATGAATTTGTTTTCTGATTAATTTCCGTATCCCTGGTACAGCATAGGCCTTCAGTGGAATAGGATGAGGGTTCAATAGTTTGTTGTATTTACTAATGTCACATATTTTATAGAAGAGTTAGGTTGGCTGACACGTGATCGGTTAACTTGCTTTGCTTTCATTCACAAGACATGCACTGATCATGGAGCTACTATGTGTGTTGTAGCTCCATGCACTAATCAATACCAAGACCAATGCCAGTGTTTCAGACGATAAGCTGTTCTGACGATCTACGGCCAGCTTGGCCTTACTTACTTTAAGCATAGAGCTAGTGGCACCATGCTTAAAGGTCGGACGTGGATATTCAAAGCCCATGCACCCAGCACTGACAGTCAACAACAAAATGCTTACTGAATCCCTACAGAATGCCTCATCAGTATAATGATTTTGCCCAGTTGAGGAAGAGAATGCTTTCAGTGTTGTCAAGTCACGCGTTCAATTCTTTACATAGGTGATACATCATTGTTTGCAGTAAATGAAAGGCGACAGAAAAGCGAAGATAATGCAAAACCCCCGTCGATCAAGGCCTATAAGATGCCCCATTCTACTATAATTCGTCCAACTTACTATCTGACGTATTATTCATTCGGCTCTTTAACCTGACAAATTTCCCGGGCTTGATTGTACATGATTACGTAATAGATTTCAACATTGTTCCACTAAACACCCTGGTTTTTGTCTTCTTCTTCTTCTTCTTCTTCTTCTTCTTCTTCTTCTTCCGGGTGAAGTACTGACCTCTGGAAAGAGTATTTTCGTACTTTGTGCAGTGCTGAAACTAGTGTGCCACGCTGCATTGTTTGATGCTTTTTTGTTGTTGTTGCAATTGATGTAATATACACTATAAAAAGTAAAAAGTGCTCTTTGTGCGAATAAAATTAGCTCCTCTTCCAACTAGATTTGACGAACTAACGGCTGGCTCTACAGTCATGTCGTCATGGGTAAATGTTCCAAAATATGAACAAGACATTTCACGAACGGTCAGCTGAACTTTTTTGGCTCTATCATCTCAAGTGCTTCACGAAGTGCCAGATTGACGCTGATAGACCCTATTGGGACTGAATCTTCAGATTCTTCAGAATGTTGACCGGACATCGCTGTCATCAACATCACGTCCAGACATAAAGGAAGAAGGGACATCGCTGTCATCAACATCACGTCCAGACATAAAGGAAGAAGGGAAATCGCTGTCATCAACATCACGTCCAGACATAAAGGAAGAAGGAACATCGCTGTCATCAACATCACGTCCAGACATAAAGGAAGAAGGGACATCGCTGTCATCAACATCACGTCCAGACATAAAGGAAGAAGGCCTGAAGGCCTAAGGTGAGTCCTTATGCTACGTTGTGTACTTTTTACTCATAAGGAGGCCCTGTACCAAAAGTTGTCATTTCATACAGGTGCTTTTGAAGGAAATCTACAATTTGTTAACTTAGTGCACACAATGCCCTTAAGACAAGCCTGTAAGGGCCTAGATCAAGGAAAGTTTCACTTTCAGCTGGTAGTAAGCTTTGCTATGTCGCAGTAGTCCCATGCGCTGAATTTGTTGTTGCGAGATAAAATGTTATTTTGTAGATATGTTTTGGTGTACCTAGTTATTTACATGTCAGTCTTTGTTGGTGGTCCTAAGCTAGTATTAAACAACTTTCCTTATCTCACCATCTTAGCCCCTTTTATTCTTATTTGTAAATGACACTTGAGACACGTTAGATCTGATATTTTGTCGTATAGCCGGTTGACATTTTAGTGCGTATAGGAGCTAGTCTCTTGCTGACAGTCGTTTCAAAGATTTCAAAGTAGTGGATTGTCTCTGTGAGGTTTCTCCTTTAGATATTACAAAAGTGACTGGACGAAAAAGACTAGCTACACCGCACTCATTCATGCGGAACATCTAGGAGTCTATAAAAGAAACGCAACCACCGGATGGTTGGGCGGAAATTTCCCTGGCAGTCGCAATGAGTGGACGTGCTGGCGAGGCCCCTCAACGAACAAACAACACGACAGACACACAAGCAACCACACCACAACACCCACACCCATACCCAAACAACCCCAAACACCAACACCACACCCACTGTATTACACGAATACCCTCACACTGCACTCATACCCAACAACCCCAAACACCCCGTAAACGTTGATAGCATTACACAAACACCGACACACTACACCAATACCCAACAACCCCAAACACCCCGCACACATTCATATACATACACAAACATCCACACGAACACAAAAGACCTGGCTTTGCCCACCCAAGACGATCACTATACGCGGCAACGAAGACACACACACAACAGAATTATATACACAACACTACGCCACTGTTTGTGACACGTCAACCTAACACAACACATCACAACCTCGACACACACACACCCATAATCACATTGAATACGTATTATACAAACACCCACAAAAACACAAAAATCCATGCCTTGCAATCCCCACAAAACACGACAAACAATTACATACACAAACACGTACAACATCCAAACAAAGTCACAAATACACACAAAAACCACCAAAAAATGAATGCCTTGAATCCACAAAAACACAAATTGTCACACAAAAAACAAACAACATACACAACCACGAACAACATCTAAACAAACAGACACTAATGTACGCCACCATCAACGAAAAGCCAACCTAATACAAAGACATCACATCCCAGACACAAACACCTACAACCACGTTCATCAAAAAAAATGAAAAAAAGAAAAAGAAAAGATAAGAAACGTGGATGTCTTGTAATCCACAAAAAAGCAGGGCTGAGTACCAAGGAACGTCATCTGATGACGAAAAGACAACACAACCCAGACACAAACACCCACAACCATGTTCATTAAAAAAAAAATGCATTCAAATATTTTGTAATCCACATAAAGCAAGGCTAAGTATGCCCTACCAACGAACGTCATCTGAATATTTAAAGCAGAAAGATATGTTTGACTGTTACCTCATAGCCATCAGAAGGCCAAATGGATGAACTGATTGTCGGTAGGTATGAGATCTCACTGAACGTGAAATGTGGACACATGAAAGAGAGAAAAAAAAAGTATAGACATGAATGGACAATCTTCAGTTAATATAATATTAGCTATGTTGCAATGATGTAACAACTTTATTTGGACCAATACAGTATTGATTAAGTAATTAAGTATCAAAGCAGAACCGACAAAAGTGAGGTTTGTTTGGGTTTGTTTGTTTGGTTTTTTTTTTTTTAAGAAAGTAATAATTTGTATAACAAAGGACAAGCAACATCACACACTGACAAATATCCACATTTGAAGTTCATGTGTATAGAACACTAGTCACCAAATGGAGTAGAGAATCATAACATTTCACCCTAAAATCTGCTCAAAAGCTATATGATCTGTGTGTTTCTCATACGAAAATCCGTCACACACAAACAATAATGGGAGCTGAAGATCTGCAACGAGGAGAGAAAAAAAACTGTTCTGCGCATGCGGAAGACCTCATCAAAATCAATCTTGCTTTGTCTAAGGTTTCACGACGGTTCTGGGTTATTTTAGCGTCCGGTCAAATTCACGATGCAGAGAGCTACTTGATGCCATTATGACGTCAGCTAGCTGTTTTAGGACGAATTTCACACGTCACGAACGACAAATAGGGGCGCTATTTTACTTTTCATAGGCTGCACCTCCGCGAAATTTAATGCTTCTTTGCAACACGACGCAGGGAGAGAGAGGAGAACGGTCAACGCAACCGTCGTCTTACGTTCGCGTCGCAGATCTAAAGCTCGCTATCAATGTTAACGGCAACGATAAGAGAAACCAATCGAATATCTTACTTGCAAGCATTTTGGCATTCACAATCTAGTTCGTCTTCTTCATACTTCCTTTCCATATGTTGAAGACACTTAGTCTCTGCAAAAAGAAAAAGTATTAATTTATACTGAAGCTTTACGAAAAAAGGAAAGAAAATAGGCCATACTACAAGATATCAAAACATCATACTTGTTTCAAAAGACCATATTGGAGGTTATATAGGACATAAACTTATCAGTAATCAGTTGAGGGGTATCGGGTTTATTTTCTCAACATAATGTTGCTTGGCAGAAATAAGATTGATATATAAAATGCTTAACAATAAAACTACGTTCTTCCTTAGTTAGAAAAATAATCGTTCTTTGTCATCGACTACCCTTTCTTATGCCTCAAAAGGGGATGTCAATACATATGTCTCATGTAACACTGAAATCAATCTTTTCTAGACTATTAGATATCTAAGCAAAAATATCTTGGATTTCTTCGCCTATAGCTTGTAACAAAGATTAGCGCAAATCTCATTCGGCGCTTCATCTAACCATAAAGCTATTATCATTATTCAGTGTCAATGCATAACCATCGACCGATTTGTTTATCATTATGGACCTGTATGGTTAATCAGAAAACGGGCATTATAACATTCAATATTCAACCTCTCAACTGACTATAGAAAGAAACTATGCAACCTTCATCATTGTCGATGTCGCATGGGTAGTATGTGGTATTGCCATCGAGTGGGAGAGGGAACGTCGGGTCCGCACAGCCACAGTTCGCCATGACTCGGCGCTGGTAACAGCTCTGTTCACATGTCTACTCACGGGGGAGACAACAACAAGATAGAGAACAGACCTCACTTACAGTGGGCTTAACTTGAATCTCAAAGGCATCTCGTACGAAACATGATAATGATAGTTGCTATACTATACCATCTATGCAGCTTCATACAAGAGGACCATAACTGCCCCAATCAGGCAACTCTGCCGACTGAAGGGCATCTTGAATTGAATCCTTTGTATAATTATACATGAGCACGCACATTACATCATGGATAACAACTTCATTAACTACCGGTATGAATATTTCAAAGAAATACCTCCTACATAGCAGTTTTGATAAGTCGGTATGCGGGATTGATACTCACAAGGGAAACTAAAAGTGTATTTCCATCAACCTCAGCCACATGACCAACTTTTACAGGCAGATTTTATACATTTTTTAGGGAATTTATGATAACGAACTGTTTGTCTCGTTTAGCTAATGCCTTTTCCCGTCAAAATAGTGTGTTTCGAAATGTTGTCGGGAGGCGGGATTGATACTCACAAGGGAAACTAAAAGTGTATTTCCATCAACCTCAGCCACATGACCAACTTTTACAGGCAGATTTTATACATTTTTAAGGGAATTTATGATAACGAACTGTTTGTCTCGTTTAGCTAATGCCTTTTCCCGTCAAAATAGTGTGTTTCGAAATGTTGTCGGGAGGCAGTCCCGCTTAAGCTGTGTTACCGTTTACCAGAGCGCCAATTGTGGCGGTGGCAAAATATTGACATCTTCTAAAGCTGATTATCTGTGGAAGAGTGAACGCTTAAACCTCATAAGCAAAGGTATCATTATCTTTCACTCATTACAACCGCATAAGGTAGAAGACAGTCAGACATAAAAGATAAATTAAGACCCTTCCCCCCCCCCCAAAAAAAAAAACAACAACAAACAAAACAAAACAAAACAAAACAAACAAACAAACCAGAGTTTAGACAACATAGTACACCATTTTGGCGCGTACTATTGTTTGGGGACCACCTATATAACCCCATTTTCGCTCACCTGCATGCTGTATTTCACGCCGTAGTGCTGGTAGTAGATGTTCCGTTCAATACCTGTCAGAACATCCTCTTTGCATTCGCCGTACGGGTGTGGTAGGCGGTCCAGCTCCAGCTAAAGACACACATAAACACGCGCACACAAAGTAATGACAAAAATAGCCAAAGATAAACAGAAGCAAAATTTGTGTATTAGAGTAAAAAAAAAAAAATAAAAAAAAAATCACTACGCGGTCAGAGAGCGTGCGAGAAAGCTGAGCATACTGTTACAACGTAGTAATAGGGCCACGAAAACAATTCGCCAATGTTGCTATAAGGTTGTTTCGATTTGTTTTGTTTACTTTTGTTTTCTGTACTCCTCATCAGGGTGAGTCACATAGTCAATCTTGCATCTTTCCTCGAGTAAAAAGAATCAATTAGATGATGCATAATCAGAGAAGATTCCGAATCTAATCGACTTTTACTCTGCGTCAAATCGGTTGAATCAAAAATTGGCACAGAAAGAACGTGCGACAAGGAGTGAACGTAGATGGCGCGATCTCACCACTCGCACACCAATGGCGGTAGCCAGGCCAGGCGAAACAAAGACGCCGTCATCGCTTGGAAATGGCATGGTGACGGGATGGTGGATGACCAGGCGGAATCCCGCAACTTCTGTCAGCTCGTCCATATACTCCATCTGCTGGGCATACAGCTCTAAGGAAAGACCTGTATCGGTAACAGAGTATGCCATGTTTTCACATTGAGGCAACTGATTTTTAAAGTCGTGTGTGTGGTAGTAAGTCAGCAATGTTATAAAAACGTAAGGACTCAATCTGATTTCACCTCAGCAGAATGTTGCAATACTATAGTGTATGAGTGTGTGTGTGTGAGTGTGTGTGTGTGTGCGCTCGCGCGCGCGTGTGTGTGTGTGTATGTGGAGATAGTGATGTTGCTAAAGATTTGTGATCTCAATTAGTAAAAAAAAAAATTTAAAAAATCATAAAAAATAGTAAAATCACCAAATATCTGTGTATTGTAGTCGGTCGATAGCACTGCCCAATTCTGAGTTAGATGGCCCACAACATGAACATGGTAGGCAATAATTTATTAAATAAGGGCAAAGATAATGGAGACTGGTGGCACCAGGGGAGACGCGATGGCAGGTAGGAACCTCTAAATGTCGTTGGGGAGCCATTAGCAATTATCAGCATCCATCACCATCACCCAGAACTATCTTTGATCGTTCAGGCAGCAAACTGTTTACACACTTTATTGTTTCACGTTTCCATTTTGATGACAGTAGAGGTATACACACAAAGAGTTGATAGGCAATATGGGGAGACATTGGTGAGGACGAACAATTCCTGTTTCTTTTGAAATTTACGAATATTTTCAATTTACGTAATGCGTTCTGACGAAATATGGATAAACACATTGAAAGTGAGCTAGCTTAAAAGGGGAGGGGGAGCACGAAACTCAGCGGTTATATAAAATCAAATCACGTCAGCATGTTAAAAATAAATGAGTGAAGTATACTCCTGGAGTTTAAAAAGGATAAGAAATTGCCATGTCTCTTTCGTGAGTTTTGAGACAGTTTGTGTCTGATTTCAAATGCCCTTCATTTCAAATGCCATTACATGACATACGTCAGCCTTTGTGTACAATATTCAACTAGATGGCTTTTTTCATACTTCCTGGCAATGACGGACTCCTTTACAAATTCATCACTTTGATTATCCTGACAGGTTTTTCTCTCTAACCTTCGTCCTTACAACAACAAAACCTTGGTTCTCTGTTCCGCTGTTTAATTGATTGGCGATAGTAAGCTAAAATGTTTGCTGATGCTTCTTTTCTGTAATGATTGATGGTATCACGCAAGTGCATCAGATCATGATTAAACAGCAGTAGTCAGAGTTGCAATATCGGTATACTGTTTGTTGTGATTTTTTTTTTTTTTTAGAGTCCTATGTATTCCCAGTACCCTATTGTTTTTATGAGGATAGCAGCTACTCATGTTTGGTATATTCGTCTCGTAATAATCCTTTATCTACATTCGTCCAATCAGCTCCGGTGTAAAGACTTCGGACTGTTGTTCTTACCATAGTTTGGTCCTGGGCGGTTGGTGGTTAGCACTGCACTGTCATTGCCCGAGTTGAAGGTGTAGCAGTTGCCAAATTGAGGATCGAAGATGTGCGTGAAGTTCCTTCATAGTTCAAATAACGGGTGAAATTACGTCAAAATATTTTAACCAACACATTCTTCACTTTATAACAGGTGGGTAGATATCTATTCATTTTAGTCAACGCGTATTTCATGTATTAGGCAAGCATCACAAAACAGCGAGTTGTAATTGGTGTGAGGTTGGAATTTTCCCAAATGGTAATTCATTGAATATTTAGGAAATCAATGAAATAAAGAAATAGAATTGTTGGATATATTGATGAGGAAATCATAGAATCTTAGATAAAAATGGTAAAACTGTGACTTTATTCTTTGAACATCAACCAAGATTTCGTTCCTCTAATAAACAGAATATGACATGTATATACCACGTACAGTCCGACTTCTCCTATCCGGCACTGTCCGGCCTCCCTTTATCCAGATCTCTCCATTATCCGGATGCGAATTACGGGGGAAAGGGGGTTTTCAAACTCAAACAAAATTCCTACACAAACTCACATGAATTACATATATCAACATAATTAACATACATTCACATCAAATTTTCATCTAAATAACGAACACTCTGTACAGCATTGTGGTTAAAAACTACACAGAGGGTAATGGGTCAGTTATTTCTCTAGGTGCAACAAATAAGAATAACGTCAATGTCAATTGACTAGAACATTATGCAAGAGGCTCATCTTCTTGATGTGAGCATGTTGACGATGGGAATGTTAAAGACGACGGGGGTGGGGTCATGTAACAACTCACTCTGGGGAGCACTGGAAACCCCTCCAGGAGCACGAAAGGAGCATGTCTTCCAGGGTGTGGCCCAGCTGGATGCGATCCTCCATGGTTTGGTTGGCCAGTTTCACCATCAGGCGGCGCCTCTGTAGATATTCAGAGCCCCGCTTACGGAAGAAGTCACCCTTTTCCCGGTCCTTCCAGGACTCCACGCTCTGAAATGAATGATATCAATACATCGAAGTACAAGCAGCTACAGAACAGGTTTGCAAATATTACAACCAAAATTGGAATAATTGTGAGACACTGCTAAAACTTATCATGCAATAACAAAATCAACGATGGCAATGGCAACTACTACTACTTCTACTACGACTACTAATACCACTATTGACTACTAGGCTTACTTCTATACCACTACTACTACCACTACTACTATGCTTACTACTACTACTTTACTACTACTACTACTCTTACTACTTCTACTACTACCACTGCTACTACTACTACTACTACTACTACTACTACTACTACCCTCAGTACTTCTACTACTACTAGGTTTAATACTGCTGCTACTACTACTGCTACTACTACCACTACTACTAGGTTTTATACTACCACTACTACTTCTATAACAACTGCTACGATACTATTACCACGGCTACAACAACAACAACTACTACTACTACTACTACTGCTACTGATACTACGACTACGACTACGACTACTTCTATTATCATTCCTATTAATTTTACTTCATCACCACTGCTACCACTAATGTGCTCTTTATTATCAATTTTCTACTTTTATGACTATATATTGTGTGACTGTCTCCTGTCTTTATTAAGCTTTAGTCTGTGTATAATCACTTCATTTACATTTTTGGTACCAGATTGGGACGGAAACCTCGTCCAAACAACTGGTCTGTATAGGACCCTGCATAATATCGTTTATCATTAAGTAAAGTGTGATACATTAAGTTTGTGTCAGGAACAAGAACAATAAAAAGAAAATAAACAATAATTGCAAACTCAAAAACAATAATTACAGAAGAGTAACATTCGTTGACCATGATATTTTCCATCTTAGTTAATAGTCATATGGAAATGAGTTTGTATTTTTGTTTTTTGTTTTCAATTGGGAAAGAAGTAGTTGGCCTAATTTGTTGGACTAGGTAGTCCTACATAGGAGTAAGATTGCATCCTGTTCTGACCACCTCTAGAGGTGGACTTTGATGAAGTGTACGTACACTGCTGGTGCTCATATTTCCCGTCGCAAGGGGGTCAGTGGTCCTCTCAGTGTCCCCCGACGAAGTCCTTGATAGTTTGGATGAAGTCGTGGTGGGTGCTATCCCTCCTGCCGTGTCAGTCGTACGATCAGAAAACCCCGGGGTCCCACGGGGCTGGGGACCAACTGGAGAACCGGTAGTAGTCATGGTAGTGGCTCTCGGGTCGTTCTTCCCTTCCATTGGTGGTCGTGTGGTAGATTGTGCAGAAGGCATTCCGCCTGGCACAAGTTGAGATGGAATTTACTGTTCAGCTTTATTGTTTCTTATAGAACAGTTTTATCAAAGTAACCCATGCCGACAATAATAGTCATAACGAACTTCACAGAATGTTTCTCTTGTGCAAATTTTTTGCTGGTTTTATAGTTCTATATAGCTATATGTTTTTTCCCAAAAAAAATACGGTTACAAATGGATACAGCGTCTGCAAGGAACGTGGAATATACGAATCAATACAGAAATTGTTAATTCCTTATTATGCTCGAATAACATAGTACATTTCAATGTAGTTAGTGATAATGCATACAACGGAAATAATGTAAAAATCTTGAATTTTTCGTGGTCCGAAATAGGCTGAAACATTTTTTAATCTAAAATGCCAAATCGGGTCGCCAAAAGATAGCCTTTTTTGAATTATTTTTTGAATTTTGGTGGCCAGACATGAATTTTGAGCACTGCACCTACGGAGATAGTCGAAAGGAACCTCACAGAATGTTTCTGTGGTAAAGCTTTGGTGGTTTACTATCTAGTATAATGTTATGTCTCTTTCTCGAAGTACAGTCGGAAATGGATACTATGTCTGTTAGGAGCATGGAATATACGGATCAATACAGAAAGTTTGTCAATTCCTCATTACAATTGTCCCTAATCATATAGCACATATAAATGTAGCAGATGACATTGCATACTACGGAAATAGCAATGTATTGCCAGCATTTTCTGTCTGAATTTAGTGTAATACATTGTCATTCGTAGAGTTAAATTTGTATTAATTGTATATACAGTATATTTGAATGTGATTTATTTTTGTACTTATGGTTATGACATTATTCTGTTCATATTAATGCATAATTGGTATATCTGTGTAATTCGACTTTTAGTCGCCTGCTCAGATTTTCTAATAAAGACCTTTTAATCAATCAATAGCAAATGCACTATACAGTCTAAAAATAATGCATCAAAAGTGCAATGATAATTAGTTAAGATTTGAAATATTTCATACCACTTTTCCCAACTGATGTGCAAAGCATCAGAAATAATGCAAAGCCCCCTGAGTGTCAGGTTTTGCTTCATTCAGAGCTGACTGGAATTTGTCGAACTGACAACGTTGAATATCAGGCGCAAAAAAGGTACATCTCCCAACCGATTATATCCACGAAGTGCAAAGAAACAATTTCGTAAACAACGTGAAAAAATACCTCCTAGCAAAGAATGAAATTCTTCGTTGAGGCTGATTGTTTTCTCCTGTTTGTAGCTATAAAGTCCTCACCTACTGTACTTACATCTTGCTCCACTATAGGAGCGGAGTATGTATTACACTAACTGGATTCATATTTGCAAGGTCAGCAGATTAACTCAAAACAAAACTTGACAGATTAAAAAAAAAAAATGCTTTTGTACATCAGCCCTGAACAGCAACCACACTGTCAAAGTTTAACGGAAAACCGCTACTGAATGGTTATTGTCCACCGGCATAGTGAAACAACTGTTCAAATTTGTGCAAAAGCACTTTTCGCTATTTTTCAAATTGCAATGGAAATCCTGGCTACTCCCTGATGTCTTCTCCCGTTGCCATGATAACATTTTTTTTTTGTGAAATATACATATTTCCAACTAAATAACACCAAAATGTAATAAATTTACTCAATATATAGATTCAGAATTACCCATTTAAGTGCAAATCAAAAATCTAGTCATTCTCTGACGACTTCCACGTTGCCATGGTAATGATTTACCTAAGAAAATAGCACATATTTCTCATAATACATGGTACTTTCTAAAATTGTAGTATAGCATAACTGGAAATATGTTTCTTTTTTTTTGCACAAAAAAAAAGTTGCCATGGCAACGAGGAAAGACATCATAATTCTAAAGGTTTCATTATCCAATTCTTCTTAATTAAAATACAGTATATCGGTGTACAATGTGACCGTGCATCACAAAACCAACAAAAAGTCGCACGCACTTATTTTGTGTTAGTACTGAAAATAGTTGAAATGGGTCAACCCTGCCAATCTTGAGTTTTTCGTGATTTGTGAAAGAGCAAGTCTTTTTCTACACTATAAAAAATTTGGGATCATAAAACCAACAGGAAATTATGTTTCTAGCGTTTTGTTGTTGTTTTTTTCATCTCGAACACTCTGTGATAGAATAGTGTGATTAGGTCTTTCTCATAGGGTCCTCTTTTCATTTCTTAAAACCATGCCCATACTTTTCACTTTCTACTGCAATAACTTTGAAAAGAATGATGTTCCTGCTTTCAAAGTTGGTAGTACAGTATGTATTAATCAAGCACGCTCAATTTCAGCTTAATCTGATAATCCCTTCATTGTCGTTGCTATGGTGGGTAACATCCTGTTGTTATTGTTGGGTTTTTTGTTCCATTCATCGCACAGCTAGCTCGATTGGTAAAGATTAAGCGCTTGCATAGACCCTGTACTTCAGAGCCTCTTTTCTCAGTTCACACTTTCCAGAGTGTGTGCTCTCTTTCCAATATTAGGATCATCCTGAGGATAGGCTAGGAGAGTCCATTGAATTGAGCTATACATCATTTTTAAGCTTAAAAGTCTGTTCTTTCAGAATCTGCTCATTACTAAAAATCAATGTCTGGCGAATTTTTGTTGGTTTTGTGATGCAGAGTCACAATTGGTCTGACATATCGGGCTATGCCGCTGGACTGTTATAATCTATGCATATAAGAATGCGTGGATGACAAGTTTTGATTCTATACAGGATGATGAGAATGTTAGAATGTGACTACCTGACTGTGGTTCTTGTCCACCTGCCATTCCAGCGTTCTCTTGGTTTTGGTTGGACATACCACCTACCGCAAAGCCTCCCATGTCCATGGCCGAGTTGGCCCGCGGAGGTTCGAAGTTGACGTCAAAGAGCTCGCGAAACGAATCGTCCATCTTCTCCAGTTTGGTCTTCATCACGGGGTTCATGTTGCAGATTGTAATGGCGGGAAACTCCTGCGAGCGATTGAACTTGACCTCCAGACTGACCACGTAGTTGTACTCGAAGTACTCCTGAAAGAGGGCTACCACCTGCCACATAATCACTCCGATACCGGTGAGGAAGAGGGCCAGCCATGCTAGCTTTACCGCTGGTCTCGAGGCGCGTTGGATGTTGGGCAGACCATGAGCGGACGAGTTCTGCAAGCGAGAGTGGAGGATCTTGAAGAAGCTTTCCTCCTCCTCTGCAGCCTTTTTCTCCCACGCCTCCATGATGAAAAGAGATACACTTCAGACTACCGAGTTCAAGATGAATTTATAACCCGCACCTCAAATCTGATCACATCATCAAACACGATCTCCACTTTAGGGAGGCGTCTTCGAGGTAGCAATTTGCCTGACGGAGACTCTTCAAATTGTTTCCGTTCCCTCCATTCAAAATGCCGTCTGTCCCAAATACCAACAAAAGTTACACGTGTCAGAGAAAACGCGAGATGTCAGTCCTTAGTCCTGATTTTTCACTTCAAGGCACAATCAATTAATCTTCTTGTTACATCAAGGACATTTTATATAATACATTCTTCCAATAAACAATATATGACGACTAAGGCATCAGTCTTCGAATATCAGACCAACTTCTTGGATTGTGATTGTCCTTCAGCAACAGGTTCAAAGAAGCAAGGTGCTAAGAATAATGACATCTGGGCTTGAACAGTAAGAGGTGTGTTCCTTCCAGTATACTTTTTGTTGAAATCCAGTCGTAGATTTCACTGGTACAGGTATCAAACATCCAATCGCTCACGTTTGTGACATCATTCGAGCTGCGCATCACTAGTTTTACAGTGAACGTGTGATTGATAAATGGCAAGGTCGTTTTTTAAATGCAAGGGCGCCGTCAGAGTAAAGAACAGGTTTCATTGTCCAATTCCCTCTGCTATTGTCACTGTCAGTATGGAAGTGTAAGTCAATATTGATTTCACCTAACTCACCATGATTTTACGTGACAGTTTATCCTTGCGTCTTTCAGATGATTTCACTGCGGTGGGCATATGAATAGATTCGTTTCTTATTTAGGTGCAACAGCTTGTTAATATTACAGAATAGTTTTAACTTGCCTCTCTTGATGGTACCTGAGTGACGTGGCTTACAAAAAACCAATTTAGAGACCACTTGACACACACATACACACACACACACACACACACACACACACACACACACACACACTCACACACACACACACACTCACACGAAATCTGTTTCCCTTTTCCGTAGCAATTGAGTAACGATCTCCGACCCCCTCTCATCTTTTTCTCACTCCACTTTCTACACTGTTCTGACTCTTTCTCTCCGTCTGTCTGTCTGCCTCTCTTACTCTCTCTCTCTCTCCGTTTGTCTGTCTGTCTGTCTCTCTCTCTCTCTCTCTCTCTCTCTATATATATATATATATATATTGTAGCGAACAACGGGGCCTTGGCACTTATGCAGACCGAGCCGACCGTCCGTTTGATCGAAATATACGATCACTCTATGAAGAGGATAAAACCTTAAGTTTCCCACCACTTGTACGTCACATCGATTGATAGATAGATAGATAAAATGACATCAAAGGACTAAACCTGAACATGGCGGGGTGGTGAAAGGACACTAAAATATATTGCCAACAAAAACAAATTGCACGGGAGACGTAGCAGAATCTACATTACAATAACAATTGGTAAGCACAACACAACACGTATATAAATATGTATAATGTATATCATATATATATATATATATATATATATATATATATATATATACAATGTATATATCATATGTATTATTTCAATTCTATTTACTGTCAGACTTTAGGAGTACGCGTACAGAATTCCGCTTTTGAAAGGGGGAGGGGTGTATGACTAACTATCCAGAGTGAGACCAATAAATAGTATAGTATTTATTATTTAGTAATTACTATACAGTTCCACAAAAATACAAGCGAAGAATTCAGTGTCAGTCTTTTTTTTTTTTCAAATTGAGTATGTTTGTTTCTAACATTGTTTGAAGAACGCAGCATCGTTTAGGCCTAAGATATATATATATATATATATATATATATATTTTGCGGAAGCAATAACAGATTTTTTTTCATTACGGCTAAATTTTCGAAAAATGCAATTATGGGAACCAGATTTAAACTATACCTGAAAATATGTCTCGAAAATGAATAACCATCACACATTATAGTGAATACATGTTCACATCGTTTGTGACAAACCGAGGCAGACGTGAAGCAGTTAATTGTGAGAAAGGGCAGGAATAAAGTTTCCCACAAAGAAATACGTAAAAACGTTGTCAGTAAAATCGATTCTCTTTTTTCTCCCACTGCCCCCATCCAATGATAGTATCTTCTTTTCTCCGACATGTCCATTAATCTGACACCACTCATCATCTTTGTACAGCTGAGCGAACAAGGTAAATATTGCTGTCGAATCAATTTATTTGCTCTCGTTTCAGAGGAAGTCATCGCTAGGTCATACCCACTACCACTTGATTAGCGAGGTAAATCAGTTTGTTATTTCATTAATAGCCGTTTCCATGACTGCGCCTCACAACACATTGACCATTATCAGTGAGTTGACTTTTCGGAATGTGAATGGATTTAGATTGATTTTGTTTCACCTTTCAAACTATTCTTTTACTCTTTAAAGGAAACCAAAACCAAAAGAGAAATGTGGATTGAGTGAAAGCAGCAATATTAGTAGAACACATCAGTGAAAATTTGAGGAAAATCGGGACAATCGATGCAAAATTTATTAATTTTTAAAGTTTTGGTGCTGGAACCGCTGGATGAGGAGACTACTAGAGGTTATGATGTCATGTGTGGACAAAAGTATAAAGAAAATGTAAAGGGAATTCCATAACATTCACTTTTCTAGCAAAGTTAAAGAGCACTTGACTAACCACTTTCAGACAGCAGGGGGATTGCTACCCTTAACATACGTCGGTATCAAGTTGATGGAATGTGTAAAATTCATGAACGATTTAATTGTGTTAATGTTGCTTCCGAAAATGATGATCTGCATGGCTTGATATAGTTTACATGTAAATCTTGTCCTCTATGCGTTTTTTAATTGATGAGTCACATAATTTATGTTACTATCGATGATAATTCAAGTGAGAATATTTTAGTCGTCCTTGATTATATCTCATCTTACCATCTTACCTGGCACTACCAACCTTTGGGTGATAGGAAAAATATTACCCCCTCAGTATTGTGCTGCAGCCTCTAATGCAGCAGTCCAAGGCAATCGCTCCAACGCGACAAATCCATATCAAATCATAATTGATGGAGCAAAAGTCACAATCAACGCGAATACAAACACGGTTGGCCATAATTGGTCTAATAGACTAGGCATGCTGGGTATCCATCATCTCTCGCATCATCATCCGCTCATCGGATGAATACGTAACAGCCTCCTTTTTGTTGTTTGTTTGTTTGTTTTTCATTTTACCCGCAAAACTGTTGGCCCCTACTAACTCGCGTCATCAAACGAGCACCAATAACGTCGATTTTCTTTCTCCCTCTCCTTCTCTCTTTCCCTCTCCCTCTCCCTACACGCGGATACACACAAATGCACATACACACATGCACACACACAGACACACACACACACACACACACACGCATATATATGATATACATATATATATGATATACATATATATATGATATACATATATATATATATATATATATATATATATATATATATATATATATAATATATACATATATAGTAAAAACTTTGAGCAAAGATACAGAGAGAGAGAGAAAGAGAGTATTATAGATAGATAGAAAGATAGACATGCGTGTGTTGTACATCATTTTCATCAAACCATCACCTACATAATGTGTTTAGTCGTTACTGTGTGTCCCATCAATAATTGCAAAGACGCATTCACATTGTTTATTTCTTCCCTGGAACAGAGAGATTCTCTGCTTTCCAGTTCATTTTACATCTTCTTCAGATAAGTCCTTGAAGTACGCCTCCTTCGATGTATGTAGACATATTTTCAAGTTATAATCTATAGTGTTTTGCATTTTGCTTTTTGTGTATTGTTCGTTTTATAATGTATACTTTCAATGAAGATTGATATATGCAAATAAATGTTGTGCAACTGTCCACCGAGTCTTGAGTGTAAAACCGGTGCTGTTTCAGTAATCAGAGCAAAAGAAGAATTAATGTATTTCATACCTAGTCTGGAATCTCTTCGTTTGTCTCTTTTAACCTCCTGCTTGATTTTTGTTACGACATCCTTGTGACAGTAAAACAAATTGAAAATAGTATAATTTCTCGCCTAATTGTCTAACATACAAAAAATATTTTGTGTGTGTATGTGCGTGCTTTTGTGATATATATCTATATATCTATATATATATATATATATATATATATATATATATATATATATATATAGCCAACACATGTTAATATTATGGTCCTGTTACAATACATCTCTTTCTCTCTCTCTCTCTCTCTCTCTCCCTCTCTCTCTCTCTCTCTCTCTCTCTCTATCTCTCTTATTTACAAGTAATCAATCAACCAATATGCCAAAGGGGGTTCGAAAACAGATCAAGTGACAAGAAATTTGCTGTAGATAGGCATGATCCTTTATTCCACTCTCAACAACATCAATAATAAATACGAAAAGATAAGTGAAAGACAACGGCTCAATATTACCAAAAAAAGAAAAAACACTGGGCACATAATATCAGGTTGGAGGTATGTAATGATTGTCACAAGGTGCACAAATACTATGGCGCAAGATTGGTATTGCTGTTCTGAACACAATGGCAAACACTACTTTGATAATAGTGCTTGTATAAAGCTTAAAGGGATTGTATAGTTTTTAGTTGAGATGAGGGATTCAGATTTCAACTTTTTGCGAGATAATGAGAAATTACTTATGAAGTATGTATGAGCGTACAATTCTGAGAGGAATTAACAGTTTATTTGGGGGGAAATGGTTTGAAATGGCTGAGGTATCAAAAAAAAAACCAAAGTAAAACAAAGTGGTCCTTTAATGAAAGGTGGGTCCCATCTTATAGAACCTCTTTGTTTTTGGATATCTAAGTCATTCAAAACCAATTTACATCAAACAAACTTTGAATTCCTCTGAGAATTGTGCTCTTTTATAGTTACAAAGATGTTTCTCATTATCTGACAAAAAAAAAAAAGCTGTAAACCTGAACCCTCATTTCAACCAAAACAACACGATCCCTTTAAGCTTCTCTAACTAGTAAAGATGTTCAAAAATAGTCCCAAAGACATCGAGAAAGGTTTCATTTCACCATCATTTTTCAGGAGACAAAGAACACGAGAAAATGTGACCATCTTCTGACATGAGACATTACACACAATGAAAATGTAGTTATACATCAAAATGCATGTGACAATTTTTACACAGCGGTAACGAAAGATTATTAGTAGTCTTAGGAAACTGGAAATTGTTATGTCATCTTACATATGCTACCCGTAACTTTCTGCAAAGACTGACCTAAGTAGTTCCTCTTAGCACAATCTACTTAGTCGTTTGCACATAAATCTTCTTTTCCATCCAACATGTGCAAGTTTGTGCGTTCTACAGAACTGACATCCCTTGAACAGCACAGTCCAGTGTATGCAATGTCAATGACAACGTTATAATGTCAACAATTTCTGACGTCAATGCAGGACAACAGTATGAAGAGAATGTAAAGAGAATTCAATTACATATTTCATTTTTCTAGAATATGAAAGTGTCCTCTTGCGGAAAGCACAGGGGAATGATATTACCCTTAATATAATTGGTTCAGTGACAAGTTGAGGTAATGTGCAATCTTCAGAGAGAAATTGAATTTTGTAAAATTCTTTTTACATCGTTTTCCATAATCATGTGACGTCACGAACGGTAGTCTTCTCACCTAGCGATGGCCGACGGAAACTTTAAGAATCTATGACTTTTGAACGGATTGCCGATTTTCCCCCAAACTTTCACTGATGTGTTCTGCTATTGCTGCACTCACTCAATCCGCACATTAGATATCTGTGTAGTATTCCTCCATCTCTAAAACCCTGATTTCAGGCTGACTACTTTATTACGGTAGTATGCCTTCCGGGCTAGGAACCGCACGATGTCGACGATGAGGATGCCGACCTCACACACGGATAACATCGACAGCCCGATGTAGAGACCAAGAAGACCCCCGATACCTCCTAACAAGCTCTCCACCTGTGGATTCAAATTGATCGGAACCAGCTAGTAGCTTTCATTGGGGTCATTCCACGAGACCGACAGTCATGAGTCATATGGCCCACATGTTCGACATTGTCATATGTCTACGAGTCATACAGCCAGTGAGCTCGACACCAGGCAAATAAGGCCCATGAGTCCAACAGTAGGCAAATAAGGCCCATGAGTTCAACATTAGGAAAAAAAGGCCCATGAGTGCGACACTAGGTAAACAATGCCCTCGAGTTTGACACCAGGCAGTAAAGGCTCACACTGCGTACATTAAGCCCTGTGACGTAATGAGTGCCGAACCTCTGGGCCTTGCCCGTCTAATGTCGGACTCATGGGCTTTTTTGCCTAGTGTCGGACTCGTGGGCCTTATTTGCCTAGTGTCGAGCTCATTGGCTACATGACTTTTGGGTGTAGAACACGTGACGTGCACCCGCTTTCATTACGTTTCAGGAATGTATTGTAGACAAACTGGGCAGCTTTTTGACACTAAATCTTTACCTTGCAAACTCCAGATCGAGCAAAGTGTTTTTCGATGATTATAAAGGGCTCTTTCTATCAACTCAAAATGGATGAACAAGCTGGAAAATATAACAATGTGTGTGCACTACATCTGAACCATTTTTTATCTTCTTTATTGCTCATTTCGCAAAGGCGCATGCACATTACGCTTAGTGATTTCTTATTGAAATTTACGATAAGTGTATGTCTTAGTAATCATAACATGTACTAAAACGGTTCATCTGACGAACATGTAGGTGTATGATCTGAACGATTTATATCATCTACCAATATTAATGGTCACATGTATGTATTAAAAGTTTTTTTTCACGATTTTTCTACGGTCGTCAAGATAATTGACTGGATATCACTCATATATGAACAAAAACTTACCGTGTACTTCGGATTTTGAATCATCTGTTCGTAATTCAGCTCCTCGAAGTAAACTCGCACTCGGGCCAGATTCTTCCTGTGAGAGAGGTATTAAGTTGTTGATTGTGGAAATATTGAACTCGGGCGAAAGTCTCTTCTACACAAATTGCTGGTTCAGTATTTCAAATTGCTTCTTTCGGAAGATTAATTTTCTAATACCTTAGATTAATTGGCAGTCTCCGAGGACTAGGAAATTTATGTTCTAATGCTTTGAGTAAGTAAAGAAATAAAACACCAACTGCCAAACGAAGTGGGGACAACTAAATAACTTTGAGTGGTTTGGTATTAATGTTCTAGACGCAAACCATACACTAGATTGTTTAATCTTTCCACATCCTCCTAGACAAACGTTAATAGGACTGCTTCACGCAAAAGTAATATTTTTTTTTAAAGATCATGTTTTTTGTGGTATTTCCGAATTGCAAAGAACAAAGCATTATCATGAAGAGCTGTATAACAATTATTGCTTCAGCCACTGATAAGTAAACGGGGACATCTGCTGCTTCAAAGATGAGTGACGAAATTGGAAGCAGGACGACAGAATGTAGTGTGGTGACATCGAGAGGGAGAACAAGATTTTGAAGTATAGGATTCGAGATTCTTGCCCTGATTTCCTATCAACCAGTAATTAGCTTCCATTCATAAAAGAAAAAGATAAAGCGCCTCGTGAAGTATGATTTGGTAAGCCAACAGTGGTCACTGTGAGCAGTGACATTATTTCGTGACAGTATTTCGTGCGTTCGTGAAACAAAGCTAAAGGTCGATCTCGGTCGGATGATTTATTCATCCTCCCATGAAATATAATATACGTACATATGTCACAATACATTTATGAGTGGATCGTCATAAACTATTCAAAGCTCGAATGGGACGTCCAGTAGATGTAACTTACACATCTGTGTACACGAACAATATACAAAATATTTTGCGATACGCGTTTAATAAGTTTGCTATGCAAGTTTGATGAATTGAAGTAATGAAGAACATGAAACAAGGAGAGAAAAAGAAGGAAAACAGAGAGTGAGAAATGGAGCACATAAAACACACCATTAACCCTCTTAAGAAAGAAACAGACACAAATACGTTTATATACAAACTAGTTAGAGATAGGTTAATGATACTACCGTAAAATGATGCAACTCTGAGTTATAAGAAATGCATTTTTGTTAGAGTTTTGCACTTGACTTTACCTCGTAAGTTCTACACTTTGTAGAATGCGGTCTGCCTTTTCGTTGTACGACTTCAATCGTTGCGTAAGATGCTCCTGGAATGAATCATGTTTAGCAAAGAAAAAAAAAGGAAAATGTCTGACAATAAAGAAGTTCAGTACGTTTTAATACTAGCACAATATAGACACTGATAGTATGATGGAAAAATACATTTGTGGGGCTCTCGATCAAAATGATAAAGATTACTTTCAGTTTCAGTTTTAATTTGCTTTGTTTTTCATTATGATAAAGCAACACAACAACGTTGTCATTGTTACATAATGGATACAAATCACTATTATCTCAGGTTTGAATGCCATAAAATGCCAAAAAAAAAGGCGCACATTCCCGTCTACACTCATACCATAAACTATTGACCTGGTGTCAACACAAGTGATACAGACGTTGACTGCTGTGGGATGGAAAATACAAAATGTTTAATCCAAAACACCGACAATGGCATTTTAAATTTTTAAGAATATTCTGTATATTTTCTTTGCTCGTTTGCTTGCTTCATTTTCTGGGAAGATTTCTGGATAGCCCATTCAGCCGCACTAGCTGGTCTTCCTTGAGGTCCAGTTGTATGTGAGGCGGCCTATTTCATCGGGTTAACAAAGGTAATCATGTTCAATTTTTTCTTGACAAAGTCAGCTTCAAAGAGTACACAATTAATTTTCCCTACATTAAACATTGAATATCCTTACTAGTTGCAAATCATCGGACGCTCAGATTTTAGGGTTGTATAAAATAGGTAAATGTATTCCATCGCCTTCGCTAAAAGAAAATAATAATAATAAATATATAAATGAATGAATAAATGAATAAAAATCGTTGCATTTTTGGTTTCGGTTGTCAATAATTATTTACACCTTACACGTACTAGCTTCCCATGGGAGAAGATGCCAGAATGTTCTGCTGACGGCAGAATGAGTTTTGATTATACATGTATACGAACCCATTAGTCTGACGACAGTGATGTAATTGAAGCGATACGGCTCGCATGAACATTTAAGAGTACAGGCTTTCAAATCTAAAAGCGCAGCGACTTCAGAATGATTTATGTTTTTGTTCATTCTCGCTTTCTGTCTCTGTTCGTCTGTGTACGTCTGTCACTCTCTATCTGTCTATCTATCTATCTATCCCTCTGTCTGTATGTCTGTCTGTCTATCTGTGTGTCTGTCTTTTTGCAATTTATGCTTCTCATGGAATAGATGGAGCGGTGTGAGACCTTATGGTTTTCTGATAACGCCCTCATCGTCACTACTCAAGTCTCCCATCCCTCCCCCCCCCCCCCCATCCTCTCTCGCAAATACGTGACTACGAGCATGCTGCATTTGTGTGGCATTTTATGCAAGCCTCATCGCCAGGCTGTGTATTGTGTTTTCTCTTCATTCAACGAAGCACCCCTGCCCTATTTACATTTTTCATCCGTTTATGCCTGTGCAACCTTGATATTATCAACATTTATGTTCTAAGTTTCATGATACGCCACTCATGTTGAGTGTTTTCACTGAATAGAGCCTATACCATTAAGTTTACCCTTGACAGTTACAACTGCTCTGACAACAATGCCCACACCCCTGGGAGTTTCAATTGTTGCTATGGAGCACGAGCTAAATGAACAGAGCGTGAAAGACCACAATCTTGCAAACACAGCAACCACTATGATACCTCCATTCACTTACGGGACTGCGAGGGAGACTTTAAAACATAACTTTGATTGTACATTTGTCTCGCTTAGTTTACATTCATATATAACCAAATTTGCTTTTGAATGGGTGCTTATCTATACCCTATAAACGAGATCACAAAAAAAAAAAAGCAATGAACATGATGAGTACAAACATGAGAATACAGGATGATGTAAATCTAAGTATAACTTCACACATTTGTTCTGTCCCCTTCATGATTTGAAGTCCCAAGCTATATTTATACCGGTTGAGCGTATATATGTTATACATAAATAAATTTCCCAAGAGTAAGATGTTGTTTGCCAGCAGAAATATTGTTTTACTACAGTTGAATTAATGCCGACGCTGGATGGAGAAGAAAACAAATTTCATATTAACATCAAGCCATATCAACTACACGCTGTGCTCCGTTTTTTTTTTTCTCAAGTGTCGTTACAATGTTTTAATTAGGACATTTATTTTCAGCTTCAGACCAGTCTGACGTCTTACAAACAAACTTGTTGACTAAAATTAATGTTGTTAAATACTTTCGAGAGAGTGCTCTCACTGTCTTGTCAAGTGATATTTTACGACTAATTGGTTTCACACGCTCCAGTCCGTCTATATAAATTACCGTGGTACTTACTCAGTAACATAAGTTATTGGCCATCGCTGAAGGCGACAAAACAAAATGATGTCTGGATCAGAATACACCTTGTCAAAATCTTCCTACTTGTCCATCTTCGCTTTGTATTTTCACAACGTGGATGCCATGAACATGTTTCTTTTCGTTATTTCTATTATGAATATGCAGAAACTGAAGTAAGTGAGCGATAAATACATCACCTCTCTGTGTGCAATCCAGTTCTCTGCTTTGAGAGGAGGGTGAATGGGGGGGGGTGTTTGTAAAAGGTTGATCAAAATTATGGGGGGGTCGAAAATAATGCTGACACTATGACCAACCATACGAACCTGAAGAAGAGATTTCATTGGGATGAAAATAATGTCAGGATTGTAATTATTCTTTAAGACTCAATAACACTGATGAATGTCCTATCAGAATGTCCTCTATTGATCAAGGCAATCTCTTTAAGGGATCACGAAGTAGGGCAGTATTATACGTGAGCAAGCAATTCAATGATCGTGTTGTGCGTGCTTTATTTTATTTGTTTGTTGTTGCTGTGGTTTTGGCGCCATTTTTAGCTCACTTACATCGTATCTCTCTGACGGCCACAATGACGACGACACGGCAGTGATGTAGTTCGTCTCTCTATTAATGTCAAGATATAAGATTGAAAAGCATTATGGGGAACCAGTAGGAATTTAGAAAACACAATTACACTTTTACGCATCTAAATGATAAGGACTTGGAATTAAGGTTGATACTAGTTTACAATATGTCGATATCAACAGGGTTTGAGTGGCTGTTTGAAACTTCATGAATTGCGAAGTATGCAAGCTAATTTCGTATAGATTAATACCCCTTTCCCGCTGAAGAAAATCTTCCCCGGGGGCACCTGGGGGCACCCGGGGAACCCCGCAGTGTGAAAGGTCACTCGGTTGAAACCTAGGGGAAGCCTAGGTGAAACACCGATGAAATTTTGGGCAATTTTTACCCGAGAAGCGTCCTGGGTAAACTCCGATAGTTCAACGGGAAATCACCCGGTGGTTCACCGAGAGCGCCCAGCGTGAAAGGTTGTCTCGGTGAAACACCGGGGAAAATATGCAGATTATGTCAAAGGTCATGTTTTGTTTCTGGTCATGCACACGTTTCAGCTAGCTAGCGCGCACTCGACCTCCCAAATCCACACGTACAGGGTACTAGTAATTCGTGTTTGTAAACATAAACTCGACACTACATACTGTATGTCGTTTCGTGTGCAATATGGCGTTCACAGTGCGACGGCATTGTTTTGCATCGTGCTGTGCGTGGTATTGTTTAATTAGCACGCCGTGTATACATACACAAAGCTGATATAGGTTTACAGTGTATTTGATCGATTTGATGCGTCCTCCCTCTTCGTCTTCCTCTAGTGTCTAGCTCTTAACTCTTCCCGTAAAGTCTGATACAGTCCGCCTCTTGCTTGATTTTTTCGTATTTTGTGCTTTTCTCGTCAAGTGCTGGGTTTACAGTGTGCAGGAGAAATCCGTTGACGTTTTGTGCTGTTGAAATTTGAGGGAATTTTGCAAATGGCTGGAGTGTGGACCAAAGACGAAGAGAGAGTACGTATAGCGAGGCAGCAGTGAACGAAGAACTGAGCGGGACGTCGGCTGACGCTGCCGCGTACGAGTCCCTCCTCCGAAAACTTGCTGAACATGGGATCGAAAAAACCAAATCGCAGATGCACAACAAACTCAAGTACATAAGATCACCCACGTTGAGAGCAGAAAACCCGTCTAGGGGAAAGTTTCACCGAGAGCAGTGTGAAACGACGGCACTGAAACTTTCAACGAGAGGTTCCCCGGTGAATTCACCGGGGAACCTCTCGGTGGTTCACCGAGACGGGCAGCGGGAAAGGGGTATAAGAAACCCCAAGAAGTTTAAACAATACTTAAAAATATACTTAGGCCGATGTCAGTCTCCCACGCTCAAAATGAAGTTTGATTTCTTACGGAAGATAGTTTTCACACATGATCATAAGCCACATGACTTTGAATCGAAAGTGCTGTAAGTATCTGCCTAGTATTTGAACAAGGAGTACACAGTACATTTTTGGATGTATTGTGAATATCTAGACGGCAAAAGAGTTCAGAGAAGATGAGGGCGAGATTGAGAGAGAAAGGGGAGAGAGGTTTTTCTTACTCGCAGGCAATGGGACAGATACATTCAAGTTTGCCGTCGAGGAAGAACGCTTCGATGGCCTGTCGGCAAATCTCTGCATCAAAGAAACACGATGAGAACGCATGAATCAAAGACTATACTCCCAGTAACAAACAAAGATGCGAAAGTACAAATCCACACCAAGTGTGTGTAAGTAAACAGATTTTAACAAAATTCAAACAAACAAACTGTCAGGATATGACATATTTTGTATTTGTCACGTAATATTTTGTCTCATTGTACTACTGTTTATTAGGTAGCTCATGTAAGAAATTGATGTTATCGCAATGGTTACAAAAGAAGTGCAGCTTTAAAGACAAAAGCTTGCATCAAAATAACCATATAAGGAGATGTTGCGATGCACAATCAAAGTAAAAGAGAGTGATGTGGAATTAAATGTTTTGGGGGTGAGTAAACCCTACATGACGTCAAAATACGAGGAAAGGGTATCCCTGGTAGTATGCCTCATACTATCTGGTATGTGGACCTCATTCACGACGTCAAACACAAGTTTCTAGCTAGGTCAAAACAGGACCACTTCAAAGAATTTTGGTTTCCGTGGACAGGAAGTGATGACGTCAAGCAGAGACTTGACCAATGCAAAATGAGGAAAGTTTTGACAGACAGAAAACGTCAACCAATGAGAAAAGGGGGCAGGACTGCTATGAAAACTTTCGAGGAAGTCACTTGACTTCATTTAATGAATTTTACATGGAGACCTATGGTCCAACAAATGTATAAATATGCAGTGTTTGGGCATGAAATTCAGATGCCACATTATTTGCGGAACACTCAGGACCAGGCTACGTTACTTCGAGATTGCGAAGTTAGAGAGTAGCAGAGTGTTATTTGGAATCAGTGTGATTCAGGGATTGTTGCATTTCGGCTTGGACAGCCTGACCGTCCAGCAGAGAATCTAGGAGGATTCGAGTGTAAACACCAACAACTGTTGTAAGTACACGATCATTTAATTGAAGTTGTTTATGCATTGTAAGTTGCTATGTAATTCTCGATATTGCATTGTATGTGTGATGTTTGTATGTCAAACCGAATTTTAATCGCATTGTGAAAGAGATAGAGAATTAGAACAACGCTTAGATTTTAATGGGCTGATTAATCACCCCTATTCAACAATGAAAGATAATGATCCATGGTGAAACATTATTATGGAAATTATGTGTGGCTAATCAATGTTAATATGATGGAATATATAATTATATGTTTTGTTGAAGTTCTATGAATAGAATCAGGAATAACTAAAGACCACAAATTATAAGGGAAGTATCGTATCATGTTATTAAATTAACAGGGTGTTTAGGGTTCCAGGGAGAGAGCCACCGTTTAGGGTTCCAGCGAGGACCACGTTTAGGGTTCCAGAGAGGACCAGAAGTAAGGGGAGACGACCCGCTACTTCAGGCAGGGCATCGTCGACAACCTAGAGCAACCAAGCACGGGAGCTTCTAGAATAAACCAACGAGCAGAG
The DNA here is from genome assembly GCF_964275005.1 of Diadema setosum. Taxonomy (NCBI): domain Eukaryota; kingdom Metazoa; phylum Echinodermata; class Echinoidea; order Diadematoida; family Diadematidae; genus Diadema; species Diadema setosum. The sequence continues at coordinate 41,207,947 of NC_092691.1, forward strand.
CAACCAAGCTCAAGACAAGTGGAATTGGATATCTGTATTCAAGTTTGTACATTGTACTATGTTATTATTGTTAACGACCAAAATTTGAGACCAGATAATAAATCTTGCAGATTGTTATATTGTAAGAACACTGTGTGATTGGCTACTTCTTTCGAGGCACTATAGTTGCAAAAGTCGAAAGAGTTGAATGAGTGAATGGTCTGCTAACAATCTGCTGCATTTAGAGAAAGTCAACCTTTGACTATAGAAAAGATCCCAGTCGCAGGGAGGACTTTCGTTCCCCACATTCAGAGGAAAGTCCCCTGTGACACAAACAAAATGGTAAAAGTTTCAATATACAGAAATTGGTCCTGAGATAAAAACACTTGAACCCGTGATATAAATAGCAACCACTTATTATGCTTAAAATGTATATACAAATTTCCTCATGTTCTGGTGTCACTAATTCACAGGTCTACACACTTCAATGAATAGTTTTCCTTTCTTGACATAGGAAATGATAAAGCGGAAAACTTCCATTCTCCCCGTTGAATCTGGGATGTCATGGGAATCTAAAAGTAAAGAAAAATTTATTAGAATTTCACACAAATGGAACAGGAAAGCAGAATTCTGAATCAAAATGTGAAGTACTCAATCGTTCTATATTATTATTATTATTTTTTTTTTTTAGAAAGGAACAGTTTACATTTGGTACATGTACTACCAAATGCATTTTTATTCCTTTTATTCCCATTAATATGTTTTCAAATGACCGTGTATTAAATGAAATAAGTATTTCCGCATGACAGTTGAGATCCCGTTTGCATTCATTAGTAAGTGTATGTCAGCCAAGCCTTTTTTAAGCAAATCAGTCTATCGCAATTATAAAAAAATATCTCTTACCCCATCCATATCTAAGAATAGGTTTGCATCTCTGCGAATTGCTATACAGCGGCCCCGTCCTATTGATGGCGATGAGGATTGGGTTTTTAACTTTCTGCGAGATACCAAGAAACCACTTATGAAATAATACAGAGCATACCATTCTAAGAGGAATTCAAAGTTCATATGATGAAAATTGGTTTTGGAATGGTTGAAACATCCATGAACAAAGTAAAACAAAGCGATCCTTACAAAAGGTGGGTCCCAACCTCAGGCTTGCTTTTTGTTTGGTCTCAACCAAAACCGTATGATCCCTTTAAAGGGATCGTATAGTTTTGGTTGAGACTTAATTTCAGGTTTTATCATTTTTTTTTTTTTTTTTTGTGAGATAGTGAGAAACCTCTTATGAAATATCAAAGAGCGTGTAATTCCATAAGAATTTTAACGTTTATTTTATGAAAATTGATTTTGAAATGGCTGAGATATCCAAAACAGAGTGGTCCTAATAAAGTGTGGGACCCACATTTTATTACGATCGTTTTGTTTTACTTTGTTTTTGGATGTATCAGCTATTCCAAATCCTATTTTCACAAATAAACTTTGAATTCCTGTTAAAATAGTATGCTCTGTACTATTTCATAAGTGTTTTCTTGGTATCTCGCAAAAGAGTTAAAGCCCAATTTTCATCTCCACCAATACTGTACCATCCCTTTGATATTGTCAGTCTCAATAACGCGACACAAACTACATGGCTCGAGTGGTGAGATGACTCGATACCGTGAATCTGTTCAGTGCCCCTGAATCCGTCCATAGCGCCATCATATATCTCTTGCTGTTTGTTTGACGCGTAACCTCCAGTTTAAAACAAAACAACAACAACAACAACAAGCAAACACAACCAAACACACATTTTCTCACGGACAGCACAGGCGTATGTGTGTTTATATGTACAATATATTCTGTCTAGAAACTGGAGTAGCTAAAGTGACTTCTCTTACGCTGCGTTCTGTTGAGCGGGCTACAGATCGTGTCGTTCATCATGATATCAGTCACACAGCCACACCTCTGGAATAGGTGCTGTTGGATACATGACTTCACGCATGCGCGTGAGGAGTAGCTGTATTCTGTTGAAGTGAAGTTTGTTTTGCTACCGTCCGTGCAGTTCCCATGAGGTTTTCCCAGCCTCTTTATGTACGACTGTTAGAAAAGAAAGTAACAAAAGTAATTATGTTGAAAAAAAAACCCGAAAGTTATGATGATAGTAGTTGTTTTGGGAGTAGTAGTTGTAAATAGTATGTGGTGATGATGGTATAATAATTTTTATGACTTATTTTGGTGACGTTGAAACACGATATTATGAGTCCCTTCCATCCGCATAGCAAAGCTTCATTAAGAAGTTAGGGGCAGTGTACATTTCATTGGCCGTGAGATTGCCAATGGCTTCTGAGAATATAACAAACGATGTAAACGGAATTCATACGATCGACGTTAATAATCCTGATGCCACCTTTGCAGTTGCAAAATATTACGGAGAGATCATAGCGTGGCGTGCCTCCCACTGCATAGAAGCAATGTTTAGTACTATGACCTATTATGAAGCCTTCTATCAACGTACAGATAATAGATCATGGAGTCAACGTTATTCATCCTTTGCTAAATGTCACATTCAATTTCACATTCTTCGTCAAGGACGAAAATTTGCTGAAATTAGTTTATTTTGCGTCGAGGCGATGACAATGAGCACTCCTCATGATCCCTGGTATAATGGCTTTATGTGCGTAGCACCAGGCGCCAGGGCCCCATTTCATAAAAAGTTGATATAATAACAACTCTTGCTGGAATGACAATTGTCATGGTAACAACAAGAATCCAGCTTCCTGATTGGCTGTTGCTAATGGAAGTTGTCATTCCAGCAAGAGTTGACATCCTTACATCTTTTATGAAACAGGGCCCAGGTCAGCACAAGCATCATCTCCGTTGAAGGCATCAGAATTGCTTGAATGGGTTGCATTATATACCATTTCCACAATTGCAAACGGCGGAGCTTCGATAATAGATGCGGTAGTTCAATGAGAATAGGGGGAGATGACAGCTCGCGGGAATGAAATTAAACTTTGATGATTTTTTTTTTTTTGTAAAAATTATGAATATGTTTTTAATGATTTTTATTCGATCATAGGCTAGCCTTTTGTCAAGGCCCTCTCGCTGTAATGGGAGAGCGAAGCGAGCCCAGCCGAGCGCGCCAGCGCGAGGACCTTTTGAGATCTGCTTCACACATTATTATTCATGACACGTGAACCCTTCTAACCAATGGAATGGCGCGCTCCCCGCATCCTCAGCCTTGGTGTTGTCATGCCTGTTCGCATGTATCACTGACCACCCGAGGAGGTCTGCCACGGAACTCTACACACTCTGTGTGTAGAGTTCTGTGAGGTCTGCGGCAGCGGCGTGCATTCGCTCTATTCAAATCGGGTTCGAGCAGACAGACACGCTGATTGGTCGACTTTTGCGCCCGAAATCGGGGAGCAAATGTCGGTAATTCAAAGGGCTAACAAAAGGATGCGAAGCAGATCTCAAAAGGCCCTCGCGCAACCCCACTCAGCTGGGCTAATCATAGGCATGAACATACTGTTATTCAGTTTTTGTCAATTATTTGAATTTCTGTCCAATTTCAATTATTACGTTGTAATTCTCCTTTAAAAAAAATCTACTTGAATTGAATTGAATTGAAAACATGTGTTTATGTCACATGTCTGTCAATCTTTCAATGTATGTATCTCCGAGATCATCATTCTCTCTTCGAAAATAATCATATGTGTCTTCACTTTCTGTGTTTTTTTTTTTTTCTAAAACCGTGTAATCTTAACGGATATGACTGTTTCGTACTTAAAGCCATGGTGAAACCGTAAAAAATCTTACCATTCGTTCCTCTCTTCCTATTTGAAATTTTCACCGTTTTGTTTGTTTGTTTGTGTGATTGACTAGTTTCCCTTAATAAATTCAGGTCAGTCTCAGCATGGATGTGAGAATATTGCCATGTGAGAGTTGGGCGGGAATGTAAGGGAGACTTTCGTTCCCGTAAATATAGAGTGAAAAAAGAAAGTTACCTGATGCAAGCCGACGTTGGTGGCCTGTCCCGTGGAGGCCACTACCCCGTCGTCCTCGGGAAAAGGGAAAACAGTAGGAGGATGAATTGACACCCTTACTCCAGATTCTTGGGCGAAGAGTCCCACGTACTCCGGCTGCTCGGTAAACAACGTTAGGTGCAAACCTAGTCCAAAGTAGAAGATATAAAGTAGAAGTAGAAGTAGTTGTATAGTAGTAGTAGTAGTAGTAGTAGTAGTAGTAGTAGTAGTAGTAGTAGTAGTAAGTAGTAGTAGTAGTAGTAGTTGTTGTTGTTGTTGTTGTTGTTGTTGTTGTTGTTGTTGTTGTTGTTGCTGTTGTGCTGGTGGTGATAGTAGTAGTAGTAGATGTAGTAGTAGTAGTAGTAGTAGTAGTATAGGTTTTCCCGGCCAATTTCGCACTTTTGTCAGTCCATTTGATAAAAAGTTCATTCAATTTAGCGAAAATCCTCGTCACTGCACATTCTGTCATTCAAAATTGCAACTTGTTCATTCAATTTAGCGTTTCGATCAATGAAATTCGCACATGTGTCTTTCGAATTCGTAAAACGGGCATTCAAATTGGCACCTGCTCTTCAGTCATTCAAATTCGCCAGCACTGGCGGAAAATGGTATTTCAGTCATTCAATTTCGCGTATGGGCAGTCAAATTCCAAATAATGTTCATTCAAATTGGCGTAATGTTATTTCTATTTTGAAAAGGTGAGAACCGTGATTTATACGTATTCAATTGTGAATTTTTGTTTCATCCACACACTGTTAAGTATATAGTAAAGGTATCTTTGACCATAAATAACTCAAGTTTGTTGTTCTATAACGCCCCTCTTCTTTCATACATGTTATCAGAACTATACATGCACCAGTACCATAGATTCACTTCACTTTCTTATGTCCAGTCATGGCAGCACGAGTTAGATACAGGCGTATCTCTCAAGAAGACAGGGAAAGAATCATAGAAGCATTTGAGGGTAATAACCTTGACAAATTGATGGCTAGAGCTGATCCAAGAACTTTATTCCTAATGATGATTAACGCAATACAGCACCCACCAAATGAAAATAATGAAACCTGTAGATGAAAGAAATAATGCACGATGTAAATTGAAACCTCCTTCTCCCAATTAATGTCAAAACAAACTTAAGATTAATGTATCTGTGAATGAAATAATGCTATCGAAAATTTTATACACATTCACATACATTGTATTTTGAAATTACTGTTGCAAAGATAACATCAGAATAAAGAATGAATACGAAAATATGAAATGTTATGATGCTTGGAAACAATACCTATGATGACTGAAAATGAAAAAAAGGGAGAATGAAAGCATAAACGTGTCTGCTAAATTGACTGCAGTAAATGCGAAATTGGATGCCCAAGAATGAATTCGAATGAACGAGCGCAGCGTATACGTGATCACGTGACTATATCATGCTAAATTGAATGAACGATTTTCGAAATGGTGCTTGTCGTACGAATTTGAACTGAAAAAGTGCTGATTTGAATGATGTTAAAGGTAATTTGAATGCTCCAAAATGAATTTGAATGAAAAGATTATACAATTGAAATACCGAATATGCCATCTAGGCTAAATTGTGCTAAATTGAATGCAGCAATTAGGAATTGGACTGAAAAAAGTGCGAAATTGGCCGGGAAAAACTATAGTAGAATTAGTAGTAATTGTTATTGTGGTGGTGGTGGTGGCGGTGGTAGGAGAAGAATATGTAGTAAAAACAATCATACAAAAGTAGGCCTAATGATAGCAATGAAAAAATGTTGCGTGACAATAATGGTGATACATGTAATTAAAATAAAACTGATGATGCTGCATACGACATACTACTACGTAGTATTACATAGTTCTGATATTCTGATCAAATTAATGATGATAACCATGAATTAGTATACAAAATGATGCACAGGACAGAGTGGATCGGTGGGAAGTGAGCGCGAGGTAAACGAGAGCATCCTATTCTCATTGATCCACGAAACAGGCCTGTGCATCATTTGTGTTATCAAAAAGGGGCCTGTCAATTCCTGAAATTCAACCTTTTTTTCCCCGTCATGTGTCCGATACACCTACAACAAGGCCTGAGCCATGCATGCGGATTTTAACGGACGCATGGCTCAGTGTGGATCAGAAATATCAATATATGATAACTGACCAATCAGATCGCAGAGATTCTAAAGCCCATCTTATTATATAAAAAAATACTAATAATAATCAACGTGCATGGTCACAATTACTAAATCATTCTCAAGCTGAACTCTGTCAAATTAAAAATCCATATATTGCCTCTATAAATGTTCATGGGGTGTATCTCGATCAGTTCCATGACTTTATTTTTGCTCCTCCGACAACTGCTCCCATGAAAGATCTGCACTCTAAGCCAGACATAAAACCTACTCACAAACATAACCCTAACCCTAATTCTAATCCTCACATCAAATTAAACCTCAAATCGTATCACAACCATTACCCTAACCCTAAGTCCTTGGAGAAAATAAGACAGGAGCAATTGTCGCAGGAGCAAATGTCGTGCCACCATCTGAACTGATGGAATGCCAAGCCATCGGATTTGCACTTTCCTGAAGTAAAAGCCACGTGGATTAATGATGTAGTGATCCTTCATAGGTAGTATGACATGAGGCAGCATGCTGACGACTTAACTCTAATCAGCTAATGACACAGTAAGCTGAATGCTATTGATAAGCCAGTGAAAGAATATAGGTAGGTAGCACAAACTGACAGTGAGATAAATATGCAATTAATTTATAAATGTCTGAATACAGTGTCCCCATCCCCCCCCCCCCCCCCCGACGCTTTTGAATAATCAAGATGTGTCGGAATGGGACTGGGCTCTCGCTGGTTGGAATTTTCCGGTGAAAAATCACCCATTTGAGATCAAGAGCGTTGGCATTACATTAAACATGCACAGTTACTGAACTCATAGATCTCCAAACAACACATCCCGAGCACATGCACGGACTACCAGTGACACTCAGTGAAAAAAAAAAACATAATAAAACAAAAAAGCGCTTTAAGAATATGAACGTTCTATACCGTGTCCCCTTTGTCGAACCATGGTACTAATAATTATAGTAATGATACCGGAGTTTTATAAAACGTTCATTCTACATATCGTCGCTGGGGTGACAAGACCTTGTATCTGCAATTTTGGTGAAATGACTTTTTTGGATTAAACAGTCAAATAATGGGTTAAGTGATGTCCTGTCCAAATCCCAACTGTCTCACTCCAAAAATGAAGCCACCACAGCATGTCAAAGGAAAGGCTATCCCATTCGCTATAGTGCTCTGGCCGCCATGATTTTTGGCTTTCCTGAACATTTGACATTTTATAGATACGAGGTCTTGTCGCCCCAGCGACGATATATATATATATATATATATATATATATATATATATATATCATATATATATATATATATATAGATATATATAGATATATATATATATATATATATATATATATATATACAGCTATATATATATAATAGAAAATGATACGCTACATCACAGTATAACAGCAAATAGAATATATAAGAATAAACAAACAAACAAAATATAAGTATAACAACCGTCAATTAATATTAAAGAGGTATGTTTTAAAGGGATCGATAGTTTTGGTTGAGAACGAATTTCAGGTTTCTAACATTTTTTGGTGAGATAATGAAAAATCTCTTATAAAATATGAAAGAGCATGTAATTCCATGAGGAATTCAACGTTTATTTGATGAAAATTGGTTTTTAAATGGCTGAGATATCCAAAACAAGGCGATTCTAGAAAGTGTGGGACCCACACTTTCTTGCGATCGCTTTGTTTTGCTTTATTTTGGATGTTTCAGTCATTTCAAACCCGAAACTTCCAAAACTTTGAATTCTTCTTAGAATGGTATGCTCTGTACTATTTCATGAGTGTTTTCTTGGTATCTCGCAAAAAGTGAAAAGTCCAAATCTCATCTCCACCAATACTGTACTATCCCTTTAAGGTTCAGTTTGAAAACACGGATGGAAGGTAATCGTCGAATAGATAAAGAGATTATTCCAGAGCTTTGAGCAAATGTAGGGAAAAGCACGATCCACTAATATGTGTGATCCGAGGAGGTATGCATACAATTTGTGAGTTAAATGAGATTTCGTGATGGTTGGTAAAAATGAAAGGTATTTTGAAGATAAGCAGTTGCAGGTCTGTGTAACGGATACGGTACAGACAAGAGAATAATCCTAAAGGTGATGCGCTTTTCTACAGGGAGCCAATGGAGGGACATAAGTATTTGGGTAATTATGTGTTGTTGGTTTTTAAAGTGTACGTAAGTGATCTAGCACCACAATTATGGAGATGTTTCAATTCAGATATTTCTCTTTGTGAAAAGTTGCAAAACAAGACAAAAACAAATGGCTTAAATCCAGACGGGACGAAATAAAAGCATGAGTCAATTTTCTGCAGCTGATTTACTTAGATATTTTCGAAGTGAGCCCAGGTTACACAAAAGAAATCTTAAAGATTGGGATAAACATATGAAATATGGTCTTTAAATGATAGATTTGCATCAGAGACACCACCAAGATCTCTTACTTTGTTCAAAAGCAATGCTACTGCTACCACTTCTAACATGATAATGTATCAGATTTAACATTGGACAGCATTTATTTGAAGCCAATCAAAAGAGATTCAGACTTACTGTCATTAAGTTTCAATGTGTGCCCTTTTTCATTTTTTTTTTTTTTTTGAGGAGGGGGGGGTGGGTACTCTTTCATTTGTGAGTGGATGTTTTTTATGCTGTTGTTGCTGTTTTTTCTTTTCCACATTCACAATAGCACATAATAATTATGATGCTTCGGAAAAGGGAGCATGCATGCTGTCAGAACTGAGGATCATTCCACCAAGTAATAGAGCCCTAATCACAGTGTACATGCCACACGAGTTATTTTGTTAATTTCAAGCCAGCACGCAAGGTCAATAAACACACACACACACACACACACACACACACACACACACACACATACACACGCACATACAAACAAAAAGCTGTGGCGGTAATGTACAGAAGAGGAGCTAAGTTAAGCCATGCTTCATAATTTGAATACGACTGCATACTACAGTGTCAAGAGGAAAGACAAATAAATGGATAGAGAGAGAAAGGGAGAGAGAGAAAAAAAAGAGAGACAGTCTATTGCTGAAGCCCATTTTCTACAAGGTTTAATTCGGAGGAATAAAATGTGACCCGCTACAACAAAATGGTCCTAAAGTCGCGCACGGTCGAAGCCGTAAAAATCGAGTTTGAAGTCAGAGCATCAAAATTGGTCAAAACTTACGATTTTCTGATTTTGACATATTATTCTATGCATTCTATGCTATTATTACTCTATAGGGAGCGTTTATTTGTCTTTTTTGTACGACCGTCCATGCCTCTTAGGGTTGATAGTGAACGGAAATACATTACAAGTCAGGGCACCACGTTGACGAGTGTACTCAAACTGGCCGTACCAACTACACGAGAAAGCTATATTGGCTTGAATGTGAACTTCAGAAATGAAAGTCATTGTGCCTTTTCAATTCTTCAATACTTTTCAATTCTTCAATACATGTGACATTTTCGTGTCATCTAGTATGACAGTGTATTACACAATTTTGAATTAACGTGTTGACGCTCTTTTACCGGCATTGGCAGGGCCTGTAGGAAGTGCTGTCTACAGAATGTTGTGACGCTTTCATAAGGATTTTACCGACACCTTTGTCATCTTACATAGTGTAAAGCAAGTTTTGCTTATTTGCAGGTACGCAATGTTACCATAAATGTTTCAGGTAGATGCCTTCTGTCCACAAGGATCTTTTAATCAAATATGAAGGAAACGACTGTCTATATAGCAGGGGCTGTTCGAACTCAATTGAGCAATTTCAAGTCACTATTCTAGACATATCAATGGGTTGGTTCCTTCAAGATGGTTGTACATTAGATTTACAGTTTTCAAATCTCATCCAAAACATGAAACTTTCCTGATCTTCTACACACAGTCTTTGTAACAGATATCTGTCAAGGTAATATATCGCAACTGATTGACAAATCGCCTTACACATCGACGCAAAAAAAAAGAGAAAGAAAAGAAAGAACAAACAATGATCAAGTCAGTGCTTATTAATGTTGATGTAGGGCAATTAGTCAATCGGCTGTAATTAAAACAACTCGACGCAAGAGCTTCATCAATTTGAATAGGTAAAAATTTTGTCTTTCATTTAAAATGACAGACAAATATCTAGCTTTGAATGTGTTGAATGTCAATACTATTGTCTTACACAGCAGAATGGGACAGTGGGGGCTACAAAAAAAAGAATGCATTTCAACTTTACTGTGAAATATTTCATTCCAAATCTAACAAAAAAGATTCACCAGCTATGAAGCGCGATAGAGATAGAAAGGTCGATGATGTTTAATTAAATCACGAATGTCGTAATGTTGTATCGACGTCTTTCCGGTTGGAGTTTGAGCAATTATAATTCATCTTAATTAACAGGTAGCAGTATAGAATCTCTGTGATCATGATAATGTAAGGGTTGAATAGCAGACCATTACCCCGCCGAATGAAGCTCATACTGCAGAGACATAATCCATTATGTTTGTCTGATGAGTAATACTTGTATGATCCATTCATTTATTTTTATCTCAGATGAAACAACTCAGTGTACTATCAACATGCACGCGCAGAGGACATTTTATTTAATGAAAGTTGAACTTTTGAAGGGTTCAATTTTGCGGAGATTTTATTACAGATTTGAGTACAACTAGCGCAGCATATATACAGAGAGGATTAACACAAATAAGCAAATAAAAAATATTCTCGGGTTGAGAACAAAATTGGGCAGCAAACAGAGGAATATAAAGATAAAGAGGACCAAAATATGATAGGACAATACGAATATATTTCCATGGTGTGCAATAGGGAGATGAAATAAAAATTTGCACTTTGCATACTTTGCACGAAGTAATCCTATTGCAGATGATAATGAACACCAAAAGCAGAGAATAGCAACAATACAGATGACATCGCAGCCAACAGCAACAATAACAGCTCTATTAATTGGGCAGTCGTTAAAAAATTCATACGAAGGTCACAATGGATATAACTGGATATCTTTACTATCCCCGTAATTGAAAAATACAATGATTAATATTCTCTCTCCATCCATTTGAACTAATCAATTCATTCAGTTCTGATCGTTTTCTCACCATGAATGAATATTTATTGTCATTGGAATCTTCTTGAGGAGATTTTCTTACCATACTGTGCTCCGGTCTTGCCCGTTTTCACACTAATGGAGTTACCACGTACTTGGTTGAAAGTGAAGCAGTTACCATAGTAACGGTTCTGAAACTGAGTGAAATCCCTGAGAAGAGGTGAAAACAACTCAGTCATGTTTTGTTCATTTAGGTCTAAGCAATTTCCTACACTTCACATTATGTTGATCTCACGTAAACTTCTCCGCTTTCCTTCCTTTCGCTCGTTTTTTTTTTCAGTAAAATTGGGATCACCACCCCCGTGTGTGTGTGTGTGTGTGTGTGTGTGTGCGTGTGTAGTTGTATGTAGCTATGTCATTACTTTTTTCACTTTAATTTTTTCTATACTGATGTTTGATTAATCCATACAATTTTCTATATCAACGTAAATACAACTCCTGTTTTTCTAGTAGATTTCTCACTTTCAACATATTATTTCTTTTTTTATTCTAATAATGTCGCATGTATGTGTTATGATTACGATTAGTTAATTACCTGTGTTCAATTCAATTCAAATCTATTCATTTTCCATCAAAACTACATGCTATATAGTTTCTTTCGTAACAGAGAATAATGTAAACAAGGTAATGTGAAATGAACAGAGTAGAACAATAGTGAAACTTTATGGTAATGATACAAATGAATGCTAACCACAAGTGTTACAAAAACATAATGTGAATGCCAGATATATTGTGCTACGTTGCTCACTTGTCAGGGCTGTACGCACAACGTTAGATTTTGTTGTTGTAAGTAACAAAAAACAAACAAACAAACAAACAAACAGTTGACTTGAATTGAAATTCCGCATTCATGGCGTATAATGATAATGATATTGATAACGATAGTGATGATGAAACTGATGATGCTGTCATAAGGCATGATTTTGGACATGTTCTATCTTCGTATTTGCTTGATTGCTAAGTTGGATTTTGTTAACACTACTCATAGCAAATTAGAAATTCCCTGTGGCACCATTAATTTTATTGTTGCTGCTGCATTCTGTTTAAGCACTGGAGCGGACATATTCTGCTGGAATAATGGAAAAAACAGTTTTCGTTGTTTCTGTTGTTCGAATTTGACACTCTTGATATTTTCGATCTATTGTTTGAAATTGCCAGAAGCAAGAATTTTGTTTTTCGTTTAACTGTACGGGTAATCGAAATATATGTAGCTTTAATAAAAGAAACTTACGTGTAGTTGCAATCCCGCCTATCGAAGGTACACTGAAGGATGAAATCCTTCGCCTGGTGACCATACTCCTCCAGCTCCTGTCTAGTAGGATTGACGACGTCCAGGAGATCACTGAAGTCGTCTGCTCTGGACCTTTCGTAGAAACCTTCCCAGTCATTCTCGCTATCGACGTCCCAGTCGTTGGACTCGTACTCGAATTCATCGTCTTCCCAGTCAGATCCCCACCAGTCAAACTCGTCTCGGAAGTTGGAACCGACTTGCCTCTTCTTGCGAGTGCCGCTTTTTATATCGAAATGTCCAGTTAAAGGGTCGGGAATGACACGGTGGTCAGATCGACGCCTTCTGCGTTTGGCAGTTTCGGGGGAGGAAGGTGTGCTCTCGGAGGCTTCCGAGGAGCCGGGGATTTCTGACGTGGCTGCATCGGCGTCACTTGGTTCAGTGGACTCTACGATCTCAGAGAGGCTGGTTACGTACAAATCAGTCTCAGTTTCTGGTGGAGTGTCTTGGCTAGTAGCATCCGAGGCGGAGTCGGTAGTCGCCTCGACGACTTCCATATTAGAGGCAAGGGATGGGTCACCGTCTTGTGACTCCTGGGGGCTTGCTGGGGATGGTTCTTCGTAATCACTTGTAGGATGTGAGTTGACATTATCCTCACCCTCCCCCGAAGCAGTTTGAGAAGATACGGTGTAACCAGACCCTGCCTGCTGTTGTCCTGGAGCTTCCGAAGAAGAGTCGTACTTCCTCCACCATTCCGACTCCCAGTCAAACCACCACGAGTAATCATCCTCACCTCCCGTCACTCCACCATCGACTTCGATGAGGCTTTCAAACCGGGTGCCGACCAAAGCAGATCTCCGCATGCGATTCATGTTGCAAACGGTGACGGCGGGAAAGTCGAGTTCTGTCTTGGTGATGAGATCAATCTGGGTGGTGTAAGGATGATGGGAAAAGTCAATGAACAGAAGGCTACCTTGCCAAAGGAATGCTCCCAGAGCAGCAAGGGTCAGCGTACTCCACAACAGTTTGGACAGGGTCGACTTCCCCGTTATGATCCGCGGAACGCCGTGGGCGGTGGTCACGTTACTGAATTCCAGCAGGAGGGCGTTGAGGGATTCCAAGTCTTTTGCTTCAAGCTGAGAGCTGGCTATTCCTGGATGAGACAGCGGGTCCCCGTAAGACTGGGCCCACAATTCCTTTGCTTTCTGCCTAAATCGTATAAATAGATAACGGAAAGTAGGTACTGATTAGGAACACAATGGTGGTATACGACAGATCCTTGTCTAATCTGATCACATGTCTAGATTAGATTGGATCAATTCTAAAACGGAAGAAAAATGAAAGTGTCCTTAACGTGTTCTTGGAGAGACGGATGGACGTGTAAAACAAATGCAGACAGTCAATACTTAGCTTCTAGATATATACTTTTCAAGATAGAGATGAATGGGAAATGACTCTACCCGTATTTCTGGCGTATCACGATGATGGAGGTTTCTCTGCTAAAGTTGACCCAATGAAATAGTTGATTGTTTTCGGTTTGTACTTGGAACCCGGAGTCTGTTACTGAACGACTTAATAAAATGCATTAGTAGTATTTCCTGAGTAGTCTTTCATATTTCAAGCTTCAAGCTTCATGCTTCAACCATGTTGTAATTTGAGTACATTGTATATAGGATTTTTTATGATATGATGTTCAACATGTGTCCATGACTTTCAGTAATGATATCATAACGTCCACAAATCAGAATACCTGCCTCTGCCGAGATCCATGCAATTTTTTTTTTTAAATCATTGTTAATTTTTGCACACTGAATAGATACTGTATGAATATTTCCAGTACCGTTCCGGATGAAGTTTGTTATTAGAACATTAATACCCACACAAAATTTCTTTTCCTCATATCAACATTACTTATGAAGCTGTGGTAAATTCAATCTATATATAGATGTGAATTAGCATATAAAATGACATGATATGCTATTAATTGTGATTTCGTTACAAGTTTGCAAACTGCCTCCAAAAAAGGAGGATTGTAAACATATTATGAAATGTTGCCGAGGAGTGCTCATGGACAGGTGTACACACAGTGAACATAATGAACAATTATAATCAGGCTAATACAAATTACACACCGATGAATTATAAGTTCACACACATGTCATATACCACCCCATGCTTTTACCTACATTATGCTTTTGTCAATATTGTAGTTGCTTAAGTAATAATTGTGTATTAGCACTATCATTGGTAGTATAGGGAATTTTTTTTTTTTGTGATAGTGAGCACAGTCGTGGTCCTGTGGTAATTGAAGTCGAAAAGATTCTTGAAGCCTCAAGAAAGAGTATTGCCTTACTATATGCAGCGCATCGATAATAACTATGACATGACAATATCAGAAATCAATTAGATAATGATATATATAATAAGCACAATCTACTTTGACAACAGTAACAAATAATCTATGCCAATATTAGGATGATGACAACAATAATACGTTTTATATAATCATAATGATATTCTTAATTAGTACTGATAAGAACTGTAATGAGGAATATGAGTGTTTTTTAGATGACAAAATGACTTTCGAAACAAGGAACTACCTAGCACAGTACTCGTAAGTCCCTCGTCTATAGCAAATAACAACTTTGAGAGGTCTGTGTCAATCCACTGTCAAAGCCTAACACTATGATGGTAGTTGATAAATGACTGTAAACCAATGAATGCAACAATCAACAAGGGTAAAAAAAAACACTCTTAGAGGAAGATGAGACACATACTTAAGTGAAAAAAAAAATGTTATGAAAGATAAGTGGTTACTTACTTCTCCATTGTCTACTTCACTGAGACGGTTGAAAAGTATACTGACACGAGCACTTCAGAGGTTAATGAATTCGCATTACACAATCAAAGAGCGGCTTCACATCACTAAAGACCCGAAAGCGACGTATATTCCACACACCTCTAATGATTCACTTGTCAGGGTTGGTATCGGACGATTTGATTTGACCCTCTCCGTGCTTAACGTGCGCGAAAGCGCCATCAGATTTCACCTCGTGTACCATCAAGCCGGATACCACGTATATCTCCGCTGATCTCAAAGCGATCAATCCCGTTATCTAAAGTACTATTTACATTTTAACCAATCAAGCACCGAGTTCTATCAGTCTTGAAAATCTCTCATTTGATGAGATGGTCAAATTTATTCGGAAATTAATTTCTTTCCCAAATGGTCTCCCTGCTGATTTTTGGTTGTTGGTTTCCTATAATCAAATACAATGTACCTTAATATACGAAGCGACTGATTCACTTCAAGAAAGCAGCCACAAACACTCTCGTTCATAACGCCTGAATATGAGACTATGACGAGTTCGTTTTTTTTTTTTTTCTTTTTTATAGTATGAGAGTTTAGACACTAAAGTCTATTTGGTCTTATGGTATAATATAATGATATTTTGATGCATGTTATAACCCCTAATAAGATGTTGTTGTTTTTTTCTAATGCAGTTTGAATGGAATTATTCACGGAGCCTTTCATCTCCAGCAAGCTTGCTTTATTGGGGTTTGACGGCAAAAACAACCATAAGTGGAACAATGTTGAAGCTGATATGGAAACCAAATTAATTAGTACGTCAACATTATTTTACAGAGTGCTCCTAAAACTACACTGCTGTAAATGCGCTGAACCATAAATCTAATGCATTTCACATGACACGCATGAGGAGCACTTTGCTTCCATGCATAATAGCCATCTCGACACACAGGTATGTTTCCTGTGGGGGGAAAACGACGATACGAAGAAAAACAATGTATAAAAGCCTCCATTATATGTCACAATCATCCAGCAGCATGCAGTACCTGAATTGCTTATTATCATCTTGCAAAAACAGAAACAGCTTTGAAGAGTTTCTTGATCTAATCCTGACAAAGAAAGTGAAATGGAGAACAAAATATGATACCCTTTCCCATTGTCTAATCGTTTTGTAATTACTAACGACATTCTAACACCCTCTAATGGCTTTTTAGACACGTTAGAAATAATAGATATCAGATTAGGGGCCTGTTTCAGAAAGAGTTGCGATTAATCTTACTCTCGATTTATTGAACATAACTCGGTGAATCGAGCGTAGGTTCAATATTGAGCGTAAGTCCTGTTTCATAAAGACACTTACGCTTGATTAAAAAAATAATAATAATCAAGCGTAACTTTCATAAGATTGAGCAATACTTGCGATCAATCGCAAAGTTGTTTGTGCAACCCAGTTTGCGATTAATTGCAACTAACGCTCAATCTTTATGAAACAGGCCCAACTAATCATATTTCAAGCAACAAGTCAATGCTTTTAAGAGAAATCCAACTCTGAAAGAATATCTAACCCTCCATTTAAGTGTACAGGACAGATTTTAGATATCGTATCAACAAAATATATCAATGTGTAAACGAATAGCAAGAATTAGTTCTACAAACTCATCAGCATTAAAAGGTGAAAATTGAAATTAATTGACATCAGTCCTGAACGGAGACTATGATGAATGCAAGTATCCCGAAGTTCGGCAATGAGAGATGTAGCATTATCTATATCACCTTTACCAATCGTGGGGCCCTGATCTGGTCCTTGATTTAGTTGGAAACAAATAAACGATATGTCAAGGAAGAGGAAAAATCTTGGAATACATTCTGATGTTTGTTAGTTTGTTCGTTTGTTATTTTGATATTTTGGTCTTCAGGTGTCCTTATATATATATATATATATATATATATATATATATACATATATATATATATATATAATGTGAGAAATAGTTCCCTGGGTCCCGAACGTACGCGGTGCCGCATTGGTGCATAATAATCGTTCTGTTGGTAGGTCCTGACGAAGGCCCAATGACGGGCCGAAAGCTTGACAAATAAAAGGGAGACTAAGATCGAGAGCAACGTCCCGCCTCAGTCCAATTTCTTTCAACTATATATATATATATATATATATATATATATATATATATATATATAATTGTGTAGTTTTACATTTTAATCGAAGAATGATTGTATGATTATGTATGTTATATTATGAAATGAAATATGATACGGTACAAAATTCTGCAATTAAGCCATCTCCATGGCTGCAAATGAATTTTTAAATAAACCATTACCATTAGCCATTGTTTTATGCTAATGGCGTTGTGAGGAAAGCTATATTTTAGTTTTCAGTGATATATTACATGCCATGGTGCTTCAATTAGAAACAAGCGACAGACAGAAATTACTGATGACTGAGAAATTAATCAAGTCTGTAGATTAATCATTATGCGTGCATCAGATATGACCTTGATACCTTGTTTCATCACATCATTGCAGCACGAATTTTGGCTGTATCGTACACAATTCCTTAGAAAGGGGTATTTCGTCCATATTAGGAAGTTACTCTTAATGACACAGTCTCTTTGGGAGCTTTGTCTTTTTTTTTTATTCATCCCCTTCAGTTTTTATCCATGGGTGTGTTAACAACGGTTTCCGATTTGTAATCCATTAGTTGTGCTAACACGAGCAAAGATTAAAGAGACTCACGAATTCCACACACCACGATGCATTGTTGATTATTGAACCCTGCATTATATCTTGCTAATACACTCACGTTAAAGGGGGCTTTTAATTTTCGTCCGCGATCGCCAATTACCCACGAAATTTGCTTACTGTAGGAAGAACTAATTGAGGCTTTGGCGGGGATTATTACATTTCACTCTGTCCATATACCTCGCCACACTGACACGTGGTTTGGCTCATACTGTGCTATACTTGCTTCTCTCATGAACCATTATACGCATTATAGCTTCGTCAGTGAGGCCTAGACCATGGTTACTGATTACGCATGTGGGTGACGTTACATTTGTTGACTTTTTTTCTGTTTTTTCGAGCAATCATTGACAAAATAATGTTTGACCGTTGGTATCACAACTATATTTCATATTCTTGCCAACTTTGAAACGGAGGGAAATGTGCCCTATATATTCATGTGTATATGTAGTGTTTCACTATTGTTTCTAAGTATATAGAATTAATTTCATATATCAATTTCAAGTGTTTACTGTTTCTTCAGTCTGTCAGTTATGTCCTCTATGTTTCTTGCAATTACATTTTTCTTTTTTCGATTTGGATTTTCAATAAACTAATGATAATTACAAGCATGAATTGTTTGTATCTTTACGTCAATGAGGAGTCGTTCTGCCAGTATAACTTTACAATCTCATAAAATCGCATTCGTATATTATGAAATGGAGTGCAGCATTATCCCTTTCTGCACGACATAAGAAATAACACAAAGCGATTTAATATGATTAGCTCCTTTGAAGCACACATAACTAATTCGACAAGGCAAGGCGTGAATGCATCTACCAGTATCGATAGCCGCGCTAGGCACTACCGCTCGTTCGGTCGGACAAACCCGAACGCCTACGTACGCGCCGGAGTCATTTGTAACCATAGAAACGCCAAAAAAATCATCCTATCAACATCACGTGAATGTCAGTTGTGGACAGTTCTACTTTTTAGAGGAACAAAATGAATTTCAATGACTGCAATAATGACTGACGTCGTGATAAAAAAATACCCCATTCCACGTAGGTAACCTTCTTCATGACTAGTAGTTAGAATCAATTGGAAAGCAAGGAAACAAACCATTGCAGGGTTTTTTTTTTCTGTTTTTTTTTTTTTTTTTATCAGGTTGCCACCGTGCAAAGCAAAAAAAAAAAAAAGTGTCCCCCAAACAGCCCTTTTAAGGCTAGGTGATAAGTGATGGCCAAAAGTTAATCGAGCTAAATTGCCCCCACTTAATTAATCCCACTTTCGTTTGCAGATGATAAAATCGTCATAATCCATGCACGTTTGTTATTCCTATCATGATCAGGTAATGAAAGTTCTTTCCTTATTCTAAGGAAGATTGAATTTCCTACTATAAGTTCAAGTAGGGTGGGGAAAACATATTGAATTTCATTGTTTGAGTTATAGAGCTCAGGAGCATTGCTTTTCCCATGTGTTATCCCGGAAAAAATCATTGTCAATTTTTCCTACGTTGAAGGACATGAGGTGGTTAATTGCTTTTGTGAACCAAACAAAGTAAACTACAGTGAGTGAGAGTGTATATCCAGACTATTAATTTGTTGAAATAAAATGAATAATGGAAAGCTCAAAATTCGAGGGAAAAAAAAGGTGGTTTGGTATCTCTCGATAGGGGTTATTGATTGGGCCGTGAAATTACTCACCTGAGGGAACATCAACAAGCAAAGGATGAGCTTCTGTCATATCTGTCTTCGCTTTGCAATGTGTTACAACTACCCCAAGACTACTTCCTCTGGACGGCACAGAAGACGTCCTGGCAGTAATAATCTTATGATTTTCTTCTTCTTCTTCTAATTCTTCGTCTTCTTCTTCTTCTTCTTCTTCTTCTTCTCCTCCTCCTCCTTCTCCTCCTCCTTCTTCTTCTTCTTCTTCTTCTACTTCTTCTTCGTCTTCTTCATCATCATCATCATCATCATATTCTTCTTCCTGTTCCTCCTCCTCCTCTTCTTCTTCTTCGTCGTCGTCATCGTAGTCTTCGTCTTCTTCTTACTTGCCATTTACAGCAAGGGAGCTTTCCTTTTTCATAGCTGCTGTTTCTTCTTGTAGCGCTGCAGAAATGCGTTCTATAATAGGCTACTCAAACATTTCGTTATGTTTGATGCATAATTATGTATCCTATAGTATTAGACTTGACGTGTTTTTTTATATTATTGTTTGGATAATAATAATCTACAAAATTCTCCTTGCAGACAGGGAGGCATAAAACGCACAAGCTCTTCAGTGATGTTTTCTGTGAAGAATAAGTGAATGCATTATATAATTGAATTTTCCCTTAAATCAATTCGTGTATCTCATGTTATTGCCTTTTTAAGGTGTTGGTGTTTTGTACTGTGTCGAAAGTGGACTTCATCTGTCTGAGATAAATACATATAAAATTCCATGCATGGATTTGCGTCCAATCAACGTTGTAAATAGGGAAAAAATCGTGAGTTTGACTTGGACTCGACGCGGTTGTCATGGACGCGACGCCAACATTGGTGGCGGCATCAGTTTGCGATAAAAGCTTTTGTGTACATATAGAGAGAGGGGGGTAGAGAGAGGGAGAGACATGTAGGTGCATCCACCGCAACATGACAGTCAAACAGGGGAAACAAACCATCTATTGACAAATACTCAAATTAATTATGATAATCGGAGAGTTTCGTCCCTGTGTGGGTGCCTATGTACCACTAATTCGTTACCCTATACGTGGTACTGTACTATATCATATATATGTATATATATACTGTATATATATGTAACACTGAATTTTATATTTCTTGTCTTTTGATATAGTTAGCCTACTTCAAGAAAGAAATGAAGGAGAAAAACAAAGTTTCCGTTGTTTGTGTGTCTATGATTAGATCAGAAACGTAGATTGACTGAGAGCAACTTCACTAAGAAAGTAACAAACTATGGGACACGCCAGATAGTCCAAACATACGCTCTCCCTTACACGAACAAACAAAAACAACACAACTTATCTCAGCTGACGATCATTTCTCACTTTGATTTATGTCTTCCTTCCTGCTTTCTTCATTCTTACTCTTAATCTGTTTCAAAGTCCATCATTTCAAAATTCGATGCGCCCATGAATCACGTATTTAAAGGTAATGTCGTAGGCCTATCGACAGGGTTATAATTGCCATTGATATCCACATAACATTCTGCACTTATAAGACAACTATGACTTGTGATGACATATTTACATTGCACATACTACTGTCGTGACCGTCATTCACAAGCAAAAACAACCCAAAATGATTGGATTTTTATTATTTTATCTAGTGTTTATCATTAAAAATATACAAATATACAGAAAATCAAAATGCATGTAAAATATACACAAACTTACTTGAACCCAGATGCACATAACTCACAGATCAATCTATCTTTTATTATGTGTAGAAGCAATTATGGATTTATGATCTTCCTTCCCAGGACAAAACAGAAACTCAGATACTTGGACAGTGGGAACTGATTTACATACTCCGATGATTGGGTTTAGTCTTCATTTATGCTGTAAGCAGGAATTTGTTTACATCAAGCAAGTTTAAGTCATATTTCATATTCTAATATCTCAAACATGATATAAGGGGAAAATAATCAGAGTTTCTTGCCAATCCGTATAATCTAGGACATTACTTCCTAACATTTAAGGCCAAATATGAGAATGTAAAAAAAGACGTGAATCCTTTTAAACGACAAGCACTACAAGAGCACCATAATTTTTTTATGCAACAGACTAGGAACAGAACATTTATTGCAATTATCTTTCGAATGAATATAATACGCATGTTAATTTATCTAGTCGCCTAATATTCTGAAAACGACGTGATATATCAATTATGTCAGGCTCTCTGAACTCAGTTTCGTTTGTCAGATTAATCTTGTTTGAATTTTCTTTTGATGTGTCTTGAGTTTACCACGAGTTGCTATCGGAAATGTTTGACTATAACTCAAACATGTTGAAGCACAATATACATTGTTCCAATAGAGACAAGAAAATAACATGGTTGATTATCTAATAATGTTGGGTATTTACATAGCATCGTAAAAATTGCCACATGATGTTCATTTTTTTTTAGTATAGAATGTGTAACTGTATATCTTTATATACACTGATATTATAATTATTATGTCGTATCAAAGCTCGAGATTACCAATAGAATTTTAAACTGTTTGCTGTCTTTGAAGCGCGAGAGGTGGATGCGGTAATGGAATTTTCTCGTGTACACAAAACGGGGACCAGAAGATAAATGTTTCTTTCTACCGCTAGATGACAAAAATTGAATTTCATCTAATTGCAATGTCGAAGCTGTTTGACAGTCATAGATAAAAATCTGTTAACTAGGAAAGAAATGGCAAAATGTTTGTGCCCGAATCTTAGGATGAATATTATACAGGGCGTGTGCTCTCGGCCACTAGCGTTTCTTTGATGGTAAAATTAATACACAATTATGGTGGTTTACCTTGTTTGTACACATGTGATAGGCATCAGAACTCATAATTGTTTGTGGTTTTTTTTTTGTGTGTGTGCGTGTGAGAAGATGAAAACTTCATAGTTGTGGTGAAATATTATTACAAACGTGACAATACAAATAGATCAAAATAGGTTGGGATTTATACAGCATAAAACAGCAAAATTGTAGACCTTTGATAAGAAAAGTTACAGAACATATCACTCGTCTACGCAAATAATGTAAATGAATACGACAATGCACGAATGGAGGATTTGTTTTAATCTCAGAAATGCATATTCAAGATAAATAGGGGTCATCCCACGAGACCCACACCCACGAGTCATACGGCCTAGGAGCCCGACATTGAAAATAGGCCCATGAGTCATACAGCCCACGAGTTATACAACCCATGAGTCATGCAAGTCAGCCCATGAGTTCGACACCAGACAAAAACAAACAAACAAACAAACAAACTCGTAGGTTGTATGGCTCGTGGGTGTCGGTCTCGTGACGTGTACCCGATAAATAGTTGTAGAAACTCCTAGTGTATACTTTGATCTTTTGCCCCCATCCCCTCCCCCTGCTCTCTCTCCATCTCTCTCTCTCTCTCTCTCTCTCTCTCTCTCTTACTCTCTCCCTCAATATGATTATAGCACATTCTTCGGTGTGCTTTTCAGTGCATTTATCAAATACATTATTTCTTTTCGAATATATGGAGTCCAACCACAACTATTGTTTCTGCTTTTTGTGCGAAGTTTCAATGAGTGTGGTATGGAGTGAGTTAATGGAAATATTCACAGAACATCAATAGATCAAGGGTTCGAGCCCTAGTGAGATTAGCTGAAATATTACGATGTGAATGAGCATGTATCCTTTATACGTACAGAGGAAAAACACACTGTCCAAGAAATAAGACCTTTATATGGGCTCCTGGTGTAGTGGTTTGTTTTACACACCATTGAAGAACCGAGTGAGGAATGTTTAACTCCTTCCTTACCACTAGCTGTCTAGTCCTAGTCAGCCAGTGCTATTACTCACCATTCCACAATGAAGACCCTTGCTGACAAACCTATCGCGATCAAATAGATTATACCGTGGATCTCAAGTATACATTGTGGTATCGGTTTACCTTGAAACAAGCAATTAGTTTTCTTGCATGAATGTGAAGGAGACAGTAAGGGGCTACATTCGAGACATGAACAGATTAAAGTGAGATTCTGCACCATGTTCAAATTGGCTCCAATGACATGACTATAATCAGACCAATAAAACTGTTGAATTTTTGATAAAAATCGAAATCAAAACAAGAAAGTTAGTGAATTTCATATTGTCCAGTGTTTCCACCGATCAACGTTATTCAGTCACAATCATTAATCAAATAGACTTCAACACGAACGAGTATTCCTTTGGACTGGACACGAGTCTTTTCTGAATTTCTTTTTTTTTTTCAAATACGAAAGTCATGCAAATTTTGATCACATCACAGTTATCTCCAGGTATTTCGTTTGACACACCTTACTAGGCGCAGTCAGACTGGCAAAAGATCGAGAAGTTTGAGATCACGATCTTTAACATGTTTAAGATCTCGAAGTTTTGCCAGTGTGACAGCAAACTACCCGCAAAACTTTCCATGAAACCTCTCGCGAAAGTTTCCACTCCATTTAGGGGAATTTCCCTCTCTGCCACCCCTCCAAACGTCTCGAACTTTTGCCATTCTGACCGCGCCCTATTAGTTGGTTTACTTAGGATTCCTTTTCTTTGTCATTCTTCGCATCCCGATAGTATAATATGAGCAAAGCATGAATGTGTATCTCATGGGGCATTAAACAAGAATAGGCTGGATATTATAAAACATAGATTTGTGTTTCGTGTCGATGTTGTTGTAGTTGTCCCCTTGCGTGAATCAAAGTTCAGTTGGATAATGTTATGTACCGTACTGTCTATGAATCATGTGCATGATGTTCGTGCATGTACACGAATTAGTGTACGTGAGTTTGTATGTTTCAATGCTTCACTTTCCATGTTTCTTTATGTTCGTCTTTTATTTCTCTTTCTCCCGATTTGGCCTATCCTAGACAATCTCACTAGCTTTACAGTAGATTCATTCCACAAAGGTAAGTTCGATCTCACATACAAACACCTATAAACCTATTCGATTTTTCTCCCACCTGCATTTAGTATGTCATTGTTATTATTAAACGGACAACTTGTACCCGTCCATGTTCGCCAAGTTTGCAACTGTATTATTGTGTGTTATCCGTTGCCAGTTACTTTTCAAGTCTCAGTGATAATAATGTTCACGTCAATATTATACTTGAAGAGTTGAAATAAATGTAAATTTAATTGAAACGTGAATTGACTGAAATTATTGTAACCTAGAAATTGTTGTAATCAACGATAACTTTTCTGTGTTGGAGTGGGTTATCATGGCTACAGTTGCTAAACCATCGACTTCCATGATGATCTTTGTATAGAAACCAATTTTGTGAATTTTAAGGGTGTTGTCGTCATCGTCTCTCTCAGTGTGGGACTATGGAAAACTTTAAAATTCCATTGGGATTTGGGGAAACTTCAACATTCCATATTCTATCTTCGAGTTTGATGAATGCTTTATGCTTCTTGGTCTGCGCGTCTGATTGTATTTCCTTTCGTAGAGTATGATCATGGACATGGTTGGGAGTCGCTCTTTAAGGTACCTTCCCCCTCCCCCTCTGCCGAAACGGAGCCTCGAGGTAACCGATGTCGCTCCCGGCTCTTCTTGGCGTACATACTCGGCACTTGTGGTCTCGCGCAAGCCTGTTCATTTGAATAGATGGGCGAGCCTGTGTTGGGACCCGGAACAGGTTTATTCGCTTCCGGGTCGTGAAGGTCGGTGCCAAACAGAGAAAATTCGGAAAAGGGGGATGGTGGTGGGATACCTGTCATTGCATCAATGATCGAAGTGGGAGAAACCAACGGGCCGCGCCCCGGGCTACCACTCCAGGGCTCGCCTTTCGTGTCGCACCCAGCAGTCTCCATGGGCTCCTGATACAGGGCTGTTTCCGCACCCGGTATCGCAGCGTATACCTCTTCGCCATGCTTCGCCATTTCCGTTTCCGTTTTACCCCCTGACCTCACCGCAGAGCAACTATTCACGTAACCGGACGCACCCAACAGCCGCAGATCGGGGTCCGACGTCGCCTTCGGAGAGAACTCGCAGTACACTTGGGGATCTTCCATGAACCGGGAAGTCAACTGATGTGACCAGGGATAAAATGAGAAAAAGATGTTTAGTCACATCAAGCAGACGCTGCGTTCACTCTATCAATAATAATTGCTCTTTATCTGTTCTGCTTCAAAATATCAGGAAATGAGACATTTTTTGATTTCAGTTTGAATATAGAATGCCCATTTCAAACCTCTCAAAATAGTAATGAAGTGTATAAAGCCAAAAATAAAAAAGTTCATCGAATTGCAGCAATAGCGTCTGTTGACCGTGAAGATGTTACGCAGGCATTACATCACATTACAATGGAAGCAGTAGCTGAACTATTGTATTGATGCACATTATCTTTAAAATACATAGTGTTGAAAGAAAATGTAGGATAATCTAATAATTCTTGTTAACCTTAATTATCAACTTGGAGTTGTAGCTCCAAAAGCATGTAAGTTTAGATGGGGAAAAGATTTAAAACAAAGTTTAAATGAGAGTCGATAAATGCAAAACAATTATCCAAAACGTGAACCATGGCACGTTGTTTGAAAAAAAAAAGAACATCAGAACCCTGATAATACCTGTGTATAGGCCTACCATAAGATTATGTTTAATATTAAAAATTCATTCATTCATTCATTCATTCATTCATTTTACCATTTCCAACAAAAACATATAAAAATCTTACAGAAAATAAACGCACATGAATATGACGTAGTTTATAAGAAAGACTTTGATAATTTTTTCAGCCTACCTGGGGTGGGTTTGACCTAAGACGTGCTCTTTTCCTTCGACAAGTCCGCAACAGCAAACACATCGAGATTATCAAAATGGTAAGGTATGTTACCGACAGAATAACCGTCAGGATCATCACCATTGCCATGTTTCCAGGCAAACTAGGCGTGACACTTGTTGCAAATGTTTTACCTACGAGATTCGTACAAGAAAGATTAAAGGGTGAAGTCAGAGAGAATGTTGCATACACGAGGTCAAGGAATAGAGTATAGAACAGAATTCCCATCATACATGCATTTGGTACACTTGTACTTGTTTTCGTCGAGATAATAATCATTCCATTAAAGGTCCAGTTTACCTTTGGGAGCAGTGATTTAAAAATTTTTCAAGATATCACATTTGATGCATAGGTCTGTAGTATCACAAAACATCCTACCATATACAATTTTCGCAATATAGCCTAAAATATAAGGAGGTATCAGTACTTGTCTTGATAAACCATAACTGTAGACGGTTTAGCCTGGAAACATTTTTATTATAACTATTTTCCACATTTTGTGTATTTAACAATACCTAACATCGATAATGCGGATTCAAAATTTTACATTGGTTGTTTCTATCCGTAACTCACATTTTATCTGCAAATGGTAAAATAGGCCTTTAAGAGGGTGAGGGTAACCTTGCAAAAAAGCTATGTTTTTTTCTGTGTTTCTTTCTTTTGTCTGATATTCAGTCTTTATAATGAGATGGAGACAGGTATGAAAACTTATCTGAACAGTAAAAAAACAAAGAATATGAAATTATTATTATTATATTATACAAATGAAATTACACCATGTGCATCACGCAAACCTGCTCTCACGCAACGTTATAGGCAATTAAGAATATTGTTTGCACAAATCAGTTGGATGTCGTGGCTGGGGCACATTATTGCAAATATTCATTTGGGTATTGAAGACATATTGAAACAATGCTAAGAACGTGACCACGTCTTAAATTGCTCAAAATTTTCCTTCATCTATTTTTTTAGAAATAACAAACTGAAAACCAAAAGATTCTAGTTCTTCTTTAAGGGTGGGATTTCACGGAGCACGCGAACGATTTGCGAAGGACGCGAATGACAAAATCCAACATTCGGAAAAGTTTTTCTCCGAATGTTTTCCGACAATGAAGCCGAAAACTATTCTTGCGCAATTTGTGCGAAGTTTTCACGACGTATGTGCGAATGTCGTGTGTATCATTGCTAAAGTACAGCATGTTACGTACACGAAGAACACGCGACGGAAATGCGAACAACGAAAAATGTTCAATAATCATGGGAGAAAATGTACCCAAGGAGAGGTGGAAGCTGTCTTGAGTTGAATTTTTTTCTTTCCTCTATTTCTCCTTTCTTTTTCTCTCATTTTTCTGTTGTGTGCTTGCCTACATTTTTTTTTTTCCTGGGACGTATCTCCACTAGTAAAGCATATGATCTTTTCTTTTTTTTTTTTTTTTGCAGTTCCTCCAACACATAATCTTTATACTTCAAATGAAATTTTACATACTTCAGATTAATTTTAACTGTATTCTGCGATTTTTTTTTTTTGTATTTCAAACAATTTCTTTCTCTTTGCTAGTCTTTAATTTCTTTTGTTACTATAGTTGTTAATAATTGTTTGATGTTTAGGTGTATGCTACGATTTTTATTTGTAGAAAATGTATAGGTCATACATCCCCCAAACGTGCGCTAAACGTTCGCGAGAATGTCTCAAAAGGTACGCGAACAGTTTGCGATTACGTCGTAAAATGATCGCAAAAACTTCGCAGATTTCGCGTAACATACGCGAGACATTCTCCAAAGTTTCGGAGTCTGTTTGGGGTTTCACGAACATTTTGCGAACATCACGCGTGTCTTGCGAAGGTCTTACGTATATGACGAGGCTTTAAAGACACTTTCGAGAACAATTCACGAGCAAATCACGACCAAGTGTGCGGAAAAGGTTCGCAGAAAATTTCAAACTTTTTTGAAATTCTGACCGAAGTAAAAACTACATTCGCGAACAATTGACGACGCTTCCGAACCCTCACGTTCGTTTGGCGATCTTTTGCAGACCAAAATGCGAATGCTGGATTTTGCCATTCGCGTCCTTCGCAAATCGTTCGCGTGCTCCGTGAAATCCCACCCTAACTGAATAAATAAGAGATAAAAGTATCGGCCAGAGATGAATACCTGACGTAGCTGGCGCCCTTGGGGAAACTGTTGTGGAGGTGTGAAGCCAGGATTCAGTGGTGACTACATGTGCAACTTCCACCGCATTGAGTTCTGCACCAGACAAGACATTCAGGTTGGTGAAGAATATCAAAGTGAAATCATACCCAATTTTTCAACTTACTATAAAGGCCCTATCACACTTTACTTAGACTGTCCTACTTTGGCAAAGGAGGCAAATGACATCGAGTACAAATGCAACAAATGAAGAAAATATGTTTTTGGGTATAGGCCCTTCAACGTGGAAATTTGTAATGAGAAATAATGTCGTATTCGTGCAAGTCATATGGTGATTCATTTATGACAATTCGAAGAATTTCGATATTCGCATAGAAACTCGCTATTATGTAACTTGCTTCCTTTTGCCAAAGTATTATAGACTTGTAGCAAACATGAAAAATCTGGCAAATGGAAGCATGTGACAATCATATTATCATGAGTATGTTACTTGCTTCCTTTTGCCAAAGTATTATAGATTTGTAGCAAATATAAAAAATTGGTAAAAGGAAGCAAATGACAATCATATCATAAGGATGTTATTTTTTTCTTTTGCCAAAGTATTTGAGATTGTGTGTAAATATAAATGGTTTGGCAAAGGGAAGCAAGTAACAATCATATCATGAGGTTGTAACTTGCTTCCTTTTGCCAATATTTTTCATGTAATTTTGTGCACTTGCTTCCTTTTGCCACCCGAATATCTCAGAAATTTTGGGTGTACTTTGACGTGTGCGACAACGTCTGATATCCGTTCTATTCCGTAACAGGACAATTTAGCCCCCGAGGACAATCACCACTGGTTAGATACCGGTTAAGTGGTATAGGGTAAGAGAAAAGAATAGGGTTAAGGTAAAGGTTTAGGTTTAATTTTTTGCAAGGTTTTAGAATCAGGTTCAGGATTGGAATTAGGTCTAGAGACTCTAGGGCCAGATAAAGGGTCTGGGGTAATTGTCCAGGGCTAGGCCTAATTGTCCTAGACCTTTCTATTCGATAATGGTTTAGTATCGTAGACCATTGTCAGGGCGGGGCTTCAGACAATTTGAAACAAGTCCAAAATTTTAAGCAAAGTTACGACAACGAAGTTTCACACGTTTTCATGAAACAGAAATAATGATGGTATAAACATGAATTCTGGCTTTTTAATGTTTTCTATCGCAGCAAACCCACTTTGAAATTGGGATGGACTTTGCAGTGGAGTATTGTTATTCATTTGTTTCAACAAGATCCAATAAGACATCAGAGCCAATTCAAGTCGCTTTCTTTTTTATTTCTTCAGGTCATGCTTCGAAAGTATGTATTCTTCCTCTTGCACTTTAAATTAATTCAATAAATTAATGAAATAATGCACATGTAGTCTGTACTATACTTTATAACTGATACTTCTCTACTTTTTTATTTGCATACTTAGTATGTATCTCTGTTTATTTCATGAAAATAAAGTGATTGAATTACTTTGAAGGCAATAGTTATACGTGGATGATTTGTTTGAGCCATAGCAGTCAAGAAAAGAGATTGGCGTCTTCAAAGTTCATAATTTCTTCCTAGACCAATAGTATAAGACTATAACCCTTCATCCACCCCGTTGTATTGCATCATGTACTACAGAACAAGAAGTAGAGAATGGCATTTTTTTCCACTCACCGTGAATGATTACTGCCTTAAATGTAAGCAAAAATCCACCCATCGCAATCTTGTTGTTACTGGTGAACACGACCGAGAGGAAGGAAGTGTTGAACGCCACGCTGGGGAATATGGTATCAGGAGTGACTACAGAACCGGACAAATGGATATTCTCGTGGCTACTGGTGGAATCGGAACTAAATAAGATAAATACGTCATCGCAGCACTTTTCCGTCTGAAACGCCATGACGCTCATCGCGATGGCAGAGTTTGGCGGGGCTTGTAACGTCCACAGACCGTAGAAGTTATCGGGGTACGTCTCCCCGTAATTCGGAGAGCTGATGTTGTGCGACATACCGGGGAGTAACAATATAGGCTCTGAAAGATACAACGCAGCAATGCAGTTTCAGACTCGTGATTTGACATTTGAGTATTAGGTGAGATTGATTTATTTGACATGATCACTAATGAACCTACAACCTTGTGGCCCAACGGGTAAAAGCCACCTCAAACGAAATGAACACTGAGTATAGAAACGCCTTGCCCGCAGGTACCACCGCTGCCACCGATGGACTCGAACCCGTGACCTCAGGATTCCGTGTCCGTGATCTTTGCAACTGGGCAACAATCTCCCTGTATTAGATAAATATTATCAGGAATACTTTTCCAACAAGATATTCTCTTGAGGTATGAGTTTTCTTCAGTTTGTCTCCCTCTGTACAACTGAAGTTTGTAAGATCACAACTGCTGATCTACATTTTCAAAAAAAAAAAAATATCGGAAAAGGAACCAGGAATGATCTCTTGTTTTCTTTTAATAATGCCCTGTCCGCCTTGACCGTGGCCTACTTGACATATCGATGTCGGAATTTCGGAGCTTGGGTATAATTGTTGCAAGTTCATTGCGTAGCTGCCAGCAACCAAGGGTAGCCTGGGTGGCAGTGTCACTGCCCGGAAAACAGTAGACGACAGGTTGGTTTGTTCCCCGCTGGTTCCTTTTCCCAACAAGTCCAATCTGATCGTTACAAATCTAGAACAGCAGTTGCGATCTCACAAATTTCATTTGTACAGAAAGCAGACAAACTGAAAAAATTCATACCCCTTTGCTCATGCTTTCATTTAAAATGCTCTCTTATTATGTTGTCATCACGTGGTAACTACGATATTAAGCTCGAGCGAGAAGATACCCTCTGTGAGTCAGGCGAATCAGAGCTGTGTTCATCGCGTGAGAGCGTTCGACCGTTACTATTATCAGTCTTATCAGTAACGAGGAGGATTATGAGTATTATAGAATATACAGATGCTACGTAGTGTATAGGGCTGTTTCACAGCTATTCATTTTACATCGTACAACAAGGCATTAAGTGTCATGCAATCACGGGGACTTATCAAAGTTGTACTGCTGTCATTAATATCATGACTTTTGTTATTATTATGATAACCATTAACATTATCATCGTGGTTTTAGTTATTATGATACAGACTAATCCTATAGGCCTACTATTTGAACTGTCAGTATGATTGCTATCGTTAGGACTATTCAGTGTTATTACCATCACTTCATCAGTGTTATTATTAGAATTGTTATCAATTTCATCATTATGTTATGAAATTTTGGTCATCGGACTGGAGTAATGTCTTGACGGCTACCTGGCGGGGAGACAGAGGCAACGTCCATGGTAAATGCTGCTTGATATTGATCAGGCAACTCGTTCACACTGACTACCCAAGCAGCATTGCTGACTGAGATTACTGCGGCGGTAGACCCGAAGGCTCGGAGCTTAACCAAAGGTTTGAAATAATCCCTCGGGTCCGTGCCGGGAACTGGAGGTATGCCGTCGCCGATGTACACCCGAACCGTCGGTGGAACACTCGGCCGAGCTGAGAGGGAAATGCGTACTCTCGTGTCGCATGATGTATTGAAGGTCCAGCAGACGACAAAGGGCCGGGAGGTCTCCGAGCTGTCGTCATAAAATACCGTTGTTGTGTTATGTTCCGGAAGGAACTCATGATCTGCGTGTTGAAACAATAGAATATTAAGGTCACAGCTTGTTTTTATGAAGACAAAACAGAAATCGACACATAATTGAGTTAGTTTAGCTGTGGTAGACAAACGACTATCTATAATGGCTTACTTTTATGGCTTCTCATTATTTAGTGTCCGGACTTTAGACCTGGACTTTGTTCAACTTTTCGACAAACAATTAGTAAGAAGGATGCGTAAGAACAGACCACCTTCGAATAAGTCTTAGGGTGGGATTTCACGGAGCACGCGAACGATTTGCGAAGGACGCGAATGACAAAATCCAACATTCGGAAAAGTTTTTTCTCCGAATGTTTTCCGACAATGAAGCCGAAAACTATTCTTGCGCAATTTGTGCGAAGTTTTCACGACGTATGTGCGAATGTCGTGTGTATCATTGCTAAAGTACAGCATGTTACGTACACGAAGAACACTCGACGGAAATGCGAACAACGAAAAATGTTCAATAATCATGGGAGAAAATGTACCCAAGGAGAGGTGGAAGCTGTCTTGAGTTGAATTTTTTTCTTTCCTCTATTTCTCCTTTCTTTTTCTCTCATTTTTCTATTGTGTGCTTGCCTACATTTTTTTTCCTGGGACGTATCTCCACTAGTAAAGCATATGATCTTTTTTTTTTTTTTTTTGCAGTTCCTCCAACACATAATCTTTATACTTCAAATGAAATTTTACATACTTTAGATTAATTTTAACTGTATTCTGCGATTTTTTTTTTTGTATTTCAAACATTTCTTTCTCTTTGCTAGTCTTTAATTTCTTTTGTTACTATAGTTGTTAATAATTGTTTGATGTTTAGGTGTATGCTACGATTTTTATTTGTAGAAAACGTATAGGTCATACATCCCCCAAACGTGCGCTAAACGTTCGCGAGAATGTCTCAAAAGGTACGCGAACAGTTTGCGATTACATCGTAAAATGATCGCAAAAACTTCGCAGATTTCGCGTAACATACGCGAGACATTCTCCAAAGTTTCGGAGTCTGTTTGGGGTTTCACGAACATTTTGCGAACATCACGCGTGTCTTGCGAAGGTCTTACGCATATGACGAGGCTTTAAAGACACTTTCGAGAACAATTCACGAGCAAATCACGACCAAGTGTGCGGAAAAGGTTCGCAGAAAATTTCAAACTTTTTTGAAATTCTCGCCGAAGTAAAAACGACATTCGCGAACAATTGACGACGCTTCCGAACCCTCACGTTCGTTTGGCGATCTTTTGCAGACCAAAATGCGAATGCTGGATTTTGCCATTCGCGTCCTTCGCAAATCGTTCGCGTGCTCCGTGAAATCCCACCCTTACTCATCAAACAGTCCGAAGATTAACAATGTGAGTTTGCATGTGACGTAATATATATAAATACATATATATATATATATATATATATATATATATATATATATATCCATAACAGGAATGCAAAGTTGAAAATCGTGTATAAAAATTTAAATACAGTTAAAACTCACATCAAAAATACATTTAAAGTAGCACCTATGAGATTTAAGGAGAAAAAAAAGAACATAGGGATGTAAAGAGGAGAAAGAATGAAACAGAGGGAAAAAAGAAGAAAGGAAAAGATATACTTTTGATAGAAAAAGAAGATATCTAGAAAGAAGACAGGGGACATGGAATAGAAAAACACAGGAAACGAAAGTGTAAAGAGAGAGAAAGAGAGATGAGGAGCAAGGGAGCGGAGGGAAAGAAAGTTGGAGCAATAAAAAGAAATAAGAGCGATAGAGATTGCACATAAGATTGGTTCCAAGATTACTGTGAGGACAGTTTTACTCATCTCTTGTGAATTGATCGGGTAGCACACAACCAATAATCATTTATGAAAGATATAAAAGAGACCAGATGTCAAAAATTGTTATTTTCATATTATTTTTTTTTAACAATCGGCATGCAGTTGTTGTCTGCAATGTTGGTGAACCTGGCGAATGATACTGTACAGCTGACTGATACCACTGTACTTGCAAGGCCACACAGGATCTTCTTTGTTTCTTCTTTTAGGTGGTAAAAGTAGCTTCCATGCCCTTAACCTCTAAATACCCCCCCCCCCCACCCAACCCCCGACTTCTTTTTTTTAGGATGTGTTGTTGTTGTTTTTTTGAAGAAAATATATATATATTTCTAGAAGTGTGCAGTATTTTCCTAACACAGAGTGACACTCTAAAATTTTCGGAGTTGATTTCTCCTGATGCCCCACCCCATCTGCTTATGGCCTTGTTTGTAATGACAGCAGTCCCTTAAGATCCATTATTACTAGCTTGCCTCTTCATAAACATATTGTTGGAGCCCGTTATATCTATCCTAACGTATGCAAACAAACCTGGCATACTCGTGGGAAATTGGTACTCTAACAACTGGAAACACATCAGTGTTTAAGTAATAACCTTTGAAAAGTATTTACATAAAGACAGCAAAAGAGCTGGCTACAAAACTCCAGTTTTGTTTCCTCATTTGTTCATTCTGTGAGTTAGAAAGGATTGTAAAGGACACTGTAAACAACCTGGTAAAGGACAGAAAGAGCTTAGCCCCATTCAACAACATGTGACTGAAAGTGAAAGGAGGCACCATGTTAGAAACAATCACTAATGTAAATTCATGGCAAACTCTAATGTGAAAATACATAAACTTAAGTTGTTAACCATAAGTGTAAAAACATGATGGCGACATAATAATCATGTGACAAGGTTTTAATTTTTACTACAAACAGCATTATAAAAATATTTTACACACAACATAAATTATGGCAATCATTTTATCCACAACCAAGCAGCTTATTTTAAAGAGACGAACGCGTAGATGATAATTTCTCGAATATGTCATAAAACGAAAACTGAAAATTTGTTTAAACCTCAATGAGCTACAACATCAGAAACAGTATACATTTAGTTAGACATGTGATGGACAAATAAAAGAGAGTTTGAGTTTCTCAGGATATCAGAACGTGTTTCGCTTGCTATTTCTCCATAATTACAATTGTTCGGAGAGTTTTGTGTATTATAAGTAAATCAACAATAGAAGAACAAAATAGATGACCATGACACTACATTTACAACCTAGTCATTATTTTGACGAAGGTCGTTGAACTTCCAGACTGATAATAACACTACTGACATGACTGAGTAGGATAATGATAAGGTCCTCTTTATCCAGGGCATAGGCTCTTCAGTGTTGCTGCTGTTCTACCAGAGGACCCTGCCATTATTATTACCCTAGTATTGCCAGCTACCCTCTTATACACCTGGGTCGAGAGGGATATTGTGGGTAAAAGCATCTTGTCTAAGGAAGTAAGCACTGGGCCGGAATAGAACTCGGGTCCTCCGACTGAGGGTTGGGAGTCTTATCCACTATACCACAGGATTTGAGGATTTGAAGATAAATCAAAGATGATCTGGAATTGGGCAGTATTGCTGACAGACCATCCCTCCCCCCCACCAATATATATATATATATATATATATATATATATATATATATATATATATATATATATATCCCTAGTTGGCACCTTAGGGAGACATATTGGGGGGAAGTGTCTTCATTAGGGAGACAACTGGTTATTAAGGAGACAATTTTCGTGTCTCCATTGCGTAAACTGCCATTGAACATGTAATAATAAATTTGCATATAAAACAAATGGAAATGTCTTCCAAATGACCCATCTAGGAGTATATATATATATATATATATATATATATAGATATATAGATATATATATATATATATATATATATATATATATATATATATATATATATATATATATATATATAAATAGA
The DNA here is from genome assembly GCF_964275005.1 of Diadema setosum. Classification (NCBI taxonomy): domain Eukaryota; kingdom Metazoa; phylum Echinodermata; class Echinoidea; order Diadematoida; family Diadematidae; genus Diadema; species Diadema setosum. Next base: position 41,244,081 of record NC_092691.1, read on the forward strand.
TAGATAGATATAGATATAGATATATATATAAATAGATAGATAGATATAGATATAGATATATATATACGTGAGAGAAAGGATGGGACGATAGACGTAGCTTGAATCCTCACAGTTTGATTTTTATTCTCAAGCTTTCGGGCCCTGCCCTTTATCAAGACTGAGGATCAAAGAAATCGGACAAAATAATGATGATGGATACAGAACATGATATAGATATTGTATACTATAATGATCAAGACAATAGTGAAAATAATAACGATAATGATACAGGCAAAAACAGCAGAAAATAAAAAAAAAAACTAATAGAAGTGTATATATGCGTCAATCATTTATAATATAACATACATAAATACAATCACGAACAAGCATACATAATTATACATACGTATTGTCCGATTTCTTTGATCCTCAGTCTTGATAAAGGGCAGGGTCCGAAAGCTTGAGAATAAAAATCAAACTGTGAGGATTCAAGCTACGTCTATCGTCTCATTCTTTCTCTCACCTACACACTACTAAGATGCGATGGTCCATGGGTTTAACAACTGAAAACACACCTTTCACACTATATATACAAACGCTTTCACACTATATATACACACATATATATATATATATATATATATATATATATATATATATATATATATATATATATATATATATATATATTATATATATATAAGTAACAAAGCTGCAACAAAGTTCATGCTGTATTCACCAACGGTTTATTTCTTCACACAAATTTTCGAGCGTCTCGCCGCCCTTTCTCAAGTGTTGATATCTCAAGTGTCCCTTTCTCAAATGTTCTTATCTTTTTATCTTACCAACACGTGGACTACCTTATCAACATATATATATATATATATATATATATATATATATATATATTATACAAAACAACACAAACAACTAACAGACGAACAAGCGAACAAATGGACGACATTGCTAAGGACTTTAATTATAACTTTACACACCCCGTTACTGTATAACACTCGGAATTTCTAAGGGTTGCGGTTGAGAGTAACCCCCCCCCCACACACACACACACACACACGTACACTACCATCACCATCACCATCACCACCACCACCATCAAGAAGAAAACCAAAAACAACTGTTACGTGGCTTCTGCCTCATTAACTGTCACATCTTTGTAAACATTAATCTTCGGTAATGACGGGTGATGGCTTTGAAAGCCTACATCGGATCATTAAGTCCACCACTTGAGAGCGACACATGACAATGTTCTCAAGCTGTCATTCTTTTGATATAAGTGCGATGCGTCTTTCGGTTTCAGAGTGGCCTTTGACAGCGCCAGGGATGGACAATATACATCGTCTTCCCATTATTACAAAGGGAAGGTAACATCGATAGCGGTCTTTATGATAGTCATTGGTTGCGCTGGACATGGTATAAAATTTCACTTGGCTATCTCTCGAATGTTCTAGCTGGACAGTTTCCATAACTCTTCATAGACCCAAACATTCGAAAGCAAGGAAGGGGGAAATACAATGCTCGACACTAAAGCAGTCAACAGACATTATTATTTGCATGAAATATGAGTCGTATTCATATCTGTCTGTAGGAACTTTCTGATCATTATCACTTGTGTCTAAACCGTTCATACTCGACTCGGTGTAGGGTTTGGCGACCTCATGTGGTGTGTAGCTCTAACATTCCGTGACCCTTGTGGACTGCAATCCTACAAAGATAATCACGGACACAGACACACGCACACACACACACGCACACACACACACACAATAAAGAACAGATTGGCATCGTGCTCGCAGACAAATTGTTTCACTTCGTGATTATTGATTAGAGCCTGGTGCACCTGTTTAGTTGGCTTAAAGTTTTACGATCACAATGGGCTTGCGATGACTGCCTAATTCACCAATGTAAAATTCATGGATTTTTCCTTCACGACAGGGAAATCATCATTCTATTAATAGATTCATTCAAGTGCAATGCACTATATTCCTGGTTATTGCTGTTTGCTGACTACTGCTAGTCACCTGGGGCAAACCACGAGGGGTCGGCATCATTCGCCCGTTTTCTTGTGTGGGTGGGTAGGCGGGTGACCACTTCACCGGTGTAGCACCCCGCTCTTTGCAATGAATGAATTAAATTGGATCTTTTACGTATGTGAGTCGTGGCTAACGCAGGCAGGAGTTCTCCATTTCTTCCAATGTCTTGTCCGAGAGACAAGAGTGTTTTGCCTCTTACTAGACAAAACTAGAGGGAACGGAATGCTTACACATAACACATAGTTCAGTGAGACTCGGGAATCGAACCCCGGTCCTTTGGATCTGGAAGCAGACTCGCTACCGACAGAGCCATACTATTATGACCAGCCCACCTCTAATGAATATTAATTAATGTATCCTTTCCTTTGAAGACATTAATCATGAATCTGTTAAGTTACACTGATCCTGCCACCTTTCATTTCGTTAAATCTCGTTTACGATTGTTTACAATAAGTTTTTGTTGTTGTTCTGTCACGCAACACTTTTGTGCGCATGCTCTTGGGTTGTCGAGACAAATGTTCTCATAATGTAGCTAAGAATAGATATGAACATCTATTAGCAATCGGTTATTATATCAGAAAGTAGGCACGAATGAAATCCTGTTAAACTATAATTCTCCATACTTTGATTTCAACTATCTATTCTTGGTTTCATTTTAATGAAACTGTTGCAATTTAATTCTTAGTTTAGTTATACTTTATTTTACGCAAAATCAACTTGAACATGACGTGAAATAACAGTTCAGTTCAATTCAGTTCAGTTGTGGGTGGTGCCGAAGCACAAAATGGCCAAAACGGAGAAATACTATGTAACCTCGGACTCAGTGTCCCAATCTAGACTTTGCGCCAGCCACTACCGGTCTCTACTGGACAACTTACAGTTTGCCATGCATGCCATGTGCGCACTGTTTTTCTCTCTCAAAACTCTCAAACAGACTGAAACTTCTGGCTTTCACAGTTCCATTAATACTCACTGAATATGATGGCACGGGAGAAGAACGGGAGAAAGCAGAAGAAGATAACCACCAGTAGATTGATGCAACTCCAAGCCATGTTATGTCATGTTTGAATGAGTAAGTAATTTTCGATGCATCTTACATAATTCCCTCAGGCTCGAAAGATATCTCATCAGTCAGCTCACCACCACTGTCACTGTTCGATTGCTATGTGTTTGACAAAAGTTGGTTCTTATATCGAACAACTTAAGACCCTGCGCATGCGTTGTTCCGACTTTGCTGTCATCTGGCGTTGCCATATTTGAGAAAGTGAATGGTTTCCAGATTCTTTGCTTGCGTGGGCGGCTTCGGGATTTTTTGTTCAAGTCTCGCAGTGGGTAGCTGTGACGCTTTTCTTTTTATTTCGTTCTCGGACCGGGGGGATGTTGGCCATTGTTAAAGAAAGTGAGACTCGTGTAAAGAGCTATATCAAATGTTGGAAAATAATTGTCTGATCATCTCAGGTTCAAAGTATGCCTTTATCCTGTCTGCTGAACTTGAGTCCATCATTGTTTTTCACCGACTTTCATTTTGACTTCCAAACAGCTTTTGTACCTAATTAATCGCACTTGTTTAAATTAAAATTTCCCCCTCGAAATTACCCTCCTTAATCAGTAGGTGGTGTGAACTTTAATTTGATACGCCATAATCCGAGGTCACGTGCTTGCCCCCGCTTTACCAAAGTGGGAAACCCTTCACGAAGTGAAGTCTGACATTGAAATGAAGAGGGTTTAGGAGTCTTGACTCATTTATCCAAGCAACGAAGCGGTGTGTAGTCTCCATAGAATCTGCTTTAGCGAGGATTGTACCGTTTTTAATGAGCTTTATGTTTTGGAAACTACAATTAGTTTCAGTTTGATGGAGTGGATGTTCTGTTTGTTTTCTTTACATTCAAATTAACGAGGAAAGCTGATCGAATCGTTATATAAATCACTTTGCCTCTTTCGGTTTTGTAGCGGCCTGAGACAGTGAAAGTGAAGCGATCTATCCCCGTCCCTGCTGGGGTTTTGAAATGTAAATACTACGTATGCATACATACATTTTTTTTTTTTTTACATATTTATCAAGTAAGTTATTACTTTTTTCAAGTTTCCTGTAAAAAAAAAAAAAAAAAGGTTCGAAATTCCCAGGGGAAAATGTTTTCGTTACAGATGTATATACCCTTACAGACACCTTTAATATTGAATGTTTCCCAAATGTGTTTGTACGAGTATGCACAAAGGCATGCACACACATACTACTTATTCTAACACACACACACACACACTACAGAAAATCATGTTGAACATAACCATTCATTGCCAGAGAATGAAAAAGAAACTTAAATACAGATATACACATACTTATTTTTATTGTTTCATATTCCACAATTTGTACAATCTTACATTCCTTTTGATTTCAAGACAGAAATAACAACACACAATAATCAATCTGAGATGGAAAGAAACTAATACATACCGGTAAGCAACTATAAACAACGTGTAATATAACACACTATAAATATATGCAGAAACTGGTTGAGTAATATCGATAATAAAATCAACTTAATGAAGTAAAATAACGATACCGTGTTCTCAATTAAACTTGAGGAAACAAAGCATAGCAATAATCTATTTGGTCAAACAAAATGCAATTTATCATTATTATTATTATTATTATTGTTATTTATTTGGCATTTGCAAAACAATACAAGTGATAACAGAGATAACAAAGTCACCCATGCGAGACTTCACTGTCAGTACACAGAAACAATAGCAGTGTTCGGGTAGGGCAATTAAACATAATACTATAATATAACAAATTGGCTTTGAGATTTTGCTTCAAGAAACCTCAGAGAACTTGATTGAATCAAAACAAATATCAAGGATTCGTCCATTATTCACAGGTATTATTAATACCTGTAACGTCGTCTGCAAATCAAAATGAACCAGTTTATGTTGGAAAAATAGAATTCAAAGATAAACACGGGTCTCGCGGGGTTTCTGATTTTGCTTTAACTCACATCTTGCAAATATTTTGGAAGTTAGATAACTATAAGGCAGAAAACCCTCTCTGCAGCCGAATTTTAAATTGCATCAATATCACTTCCCTCTGAAAGTAACTGTGCTTACGCTAAGAGGATATCGGGGATAGATAAGGTTACTTTATTGTCACCCCAGTGAACCGTGTGTCATTATCATTACCAGCGGCAGTCATTCAGTAACAGTAGTAAAAGCAGTAGTAGCAGTAGTAGTGGGCGTCCTAGAAAGAGTAGGAGTAATAATATTGTACTAATATTTTTTATTATTATTATTATTATTATTATCATTATTATTATTAGTAGTAGTAGTAGTAGTAGTGGCAGTAGTAGTAGTAGTGGTATAGTTGTTGTTGTAGTAGGAGTAGGAGAAGTAGTAGCAGTAGAAGTTGTAGTAGCAGTAGTAATGGTATGGTATGGTATGGTATGGTATGGTATGGTATGGTATGGTATGGTTTATTAGATAAAATGTTCTCGCAGCCAAAAGGCTGAATTGCAACATTTTTTGTTCACAAATACATATTACTACAATACATATTTAATTAAAAAGAAAGTATTTACAATTTTCAAATCATTCATCACTAATCAAAAAATTACAGTTGACATCATTTACAACATTATTCATTATAAAATGGTAATGGTAAAAGAAGCACTGTAGTACGAGTAGTATACTACTCTGTTGATAATAATACTACTAGATAGCTGTAACAGTCGTAGAAGTAGTAACAGTGGTAGTAAACATTTTGGTAATTTCTTATATTCCTACATGTATAAAATCTAATAACAAGCAAAGAACAAGATCAAAAGCAATCCATATGGTAGTGAATACTCTATATTTTCTATAAGAGCTCGATCTGGGCGTTTGCTTCTGTACTCGTATTCCTGTGTTCATGGGAAATCTTTGAATTTTGAGACAATACAACTGAAGAAAGTGTGCCTCTTGAGTTTCCAAAACTGGTTAGAAATTGTTGTTGTTGCTGTTGGTTTTCTTTTTTTTTTTATCATTAGTTCGGATTTGGGGTTTTTTTTGTGTGTGTATTCGGGGGTTTCCTTGTGATGTCGCTCAAGACTCTTTTGTATCATAAACATCTCATGGCTGTTTTGGTTTGTTCTTTTATGTCTTATCTTATTCCATTCGATTTGATTTGATACAATTTATAGCATCTTTTCCCTGCAGTACAGTGTAATCACTAATGCATGGATGCGCATAACAATCACTTTACTCAGTGCATGTTTTGTGCATCGCATGTTTCAATCGCTGATGGATGCGCTTTGCACACTTTAATAACAAACTTTTTTCAGCTGTAACTGTTTTAGCAGCTTTTTTGCTACACTTTGATAACAATTTAACAAGTCAACACTTTAACACATTGAATATCAACGATTTAGAGGATAAACTCTTCTACCATGCCGACGACAAAATTCTAAAGCTTCAACGTGTACATCACGTGTAATTGTCACTGAATTTACACATTACACTGGAAACAACTCACTAGAGAATGGACTATCAGGCCCCGTTTATACTATAAACCTCTGAACTGTCAGTGCTAAGTGTCTGTGTGCTAGTCACAAATAACCTAGTTAACACCGGCCTGTACCTTCCCCCTTTTCACATTACTTCAGTGTATCGTGTCCGGGCGTGTGTATGTGTGTAGGTGCTCGCTCGCACGTGTGTGCGTATGTCGCAGATATTATGTGAAATATCATTTACAGAAGTGGTGTGTTTATTTTCGCATAAATGAGACTCCAGATTTGTTGATACAAGCCTGTAATAAGATTCAGGCTAATTAATGTTTCCGCAAAGTTTTAATGCAAGTGTCATCCTGTGCATCACAACTACAGGTTTTCAAAACTCATACAACGCTAGTACTGATGACCGGTACTTTCGATTGTTCTTAGCATTATTTATACATGCATTTTTCTCTCTAGAGAAACGTATAATATACAGGACTCCTCTGAGCCAATATCATAAAGCAGGCCTATTCCCTTATACAATGCAACTACGAGTTATTGTTTCAGTCACAGGAATCATAGCGTGACGCTGGTATCGATCAGGCAGCTGCCAGCATTTCAGAATTTTACAACTGTGCTTATCATGATTACTGTATCTTAATTTATGGCATACCTTTTCCTTTTATAAGCAGGTTTATGACACACCTTCGCTTTCTATACCGTTACGCTAGCAACCGATATTGACCGCAAGTTATTCACTTCCGTTAGGTCGCAGAGGGCGTAGTTGTAAGTGCCGTCGGCTGGGTCAGCCAGGATGCCGATGCTCTTCGTGAACAGCCAGTAGATTTTCCCGCTGAAAATAGCCACGTCGTACAGATCTTCTCCCTCGTTGGCGTCAACATAAGCGGTCAAGTTTGTGAAGGAGCTGGAGTTTGTATCAGTCACGTATTTATACATAGCCGCGTTGAGTTGACTTTCATAGAAGAAAAGCCGATTTCCTGTATTTTTATGCACAGCCGTATTGAGATTAATTAGAAGGATGCAGGCAACAAAGACTAAATTAAAAGAAAATAAACGCTCATCGGAAGCTCAATTGTCATGACGTTAAATTGATAAAATGAATTCGAACTTCTGGTATCAAAATTTGAGACTGTGTGGGTTGCTTCAAGTAATGTATGCAGAGATCCCAATAAACCTGTCCTGATATAATTCTAAGTCGACAACAACTGAGAGGGGGACAAATCCAAACGATCCAAGTATCCACTCTCAATGAGCCTCAGCGAGAACTTTGTAACTGACAGCAGACGAACATAAAGAACAATCGTCCGCCTAAAGCTTTTGTTGGACTGCGTTGTTGTTGTCGTTGTTTTTGTTTTGTTTTGTTTTGTTTTTGTTTTTTGTTTTTTTGCAATAATTGCAGGGGCGGATCCAGGAATTCCGTAAAAGGTAGGCACATTTACACAGCGCCCTCTACCCCATTTTGTTCTTTTCGTTTCTTTTGTTGTAACAAAAAATAAAGAGGGAACGCGCGCCCGGTGCACCCTCTCTGGATACGCCACTGAATTGCTTGTTATTTTTTTTTTCGACTGCCACTGAAGCTATATAATATTTAGAAAGAAAAAAAAGTACTTTGTCGTACATGCAGACACATGAGCACATAGACAGACACCTGTATGTACGTACACGTATCTAGCTAATTTCATTTAAGGATTCATTCAGATATACATTCATTCATTTACTAAAATGAATTAATATTTGAGAGAGAGAGAGAGAGAGAGATTTATATACATTGTGGTTGATTTGTATCATACCTGCGCTGTCATATTCCAATCCCTGCAACTGGTTCATTTCGCTGTTGTAAAAAAAGGTTTCCACTGAAGTATTTCCGTTCATAGCTTTTCGCTGAATAGTGTAAAGCTTAGCCCAGTACACCATTCTACAGCCAGAAAAGTAATCATAAGGATTATAATTGTATTAAACATAGAAAATACAGACGCCTGAAAGCTAAAGCATGAAATATATCACATCGATGCCTGTCATTGTCTAGTTTCGTTGATTCCATGTAAATGTCATGCATCTTGTCTCACAACTGATTTGTGTTTATACTATTATTTAGAATGATGTATGTTGCTTTTTTGCGTAATAATTTCTTGCAAACTTATATTCTTTGTTGAAAATAAAAAGGAATAAGTTTGTGTGCGTTCATCTCTTAATCATTTACATTACACGGATGTTATTTATGTTCTAGTTTTCAATTAACAGTTGTCAATCATAGTTCAGGTTCTTGAGTGATATTTTAATTCGGTCAATGTGTGTATAACTATATGCTTTATCCTCGATAAGACTAGCCTTATTGAGGTTTTTTCTCACTTTTAAGTGATCATCGCATTCGTCCTGATTTAAATCATCTTCGGGCTTTCAAAGTAAAAAAAAAACACCCACAACAACAACAACAGCAACAAAAACAAAAACAAAATGTAATCATTCTTATCTTATTAATGATGAAGGAAGGAGTTATGTACAACAGTCTGACGGATTAAACAATTTTCCCAGTCAGCTTACTCCGACCAAAGAGGGCGCTATCCACGTGAACTCGAAAGCAGTCACGATACATTTATCATTTTGAGGATCGAGATCAGAAATTTATAATTATCATTATTGGTGTTGTTGTTGCTATTATTATTAGTATCATTATTGTAATCATTATAATCATTATTGTTATTATTATCATTATTATTATTAGTAGTAGTAGTAGTAGTAGTAGTAGTAGTAGTAATAGTAGTAGCAGTTGTAGCAGTAGTAATAGAAGTATTATTCAATATTATTACTAGTTTTGTTTTTATCTCCCTTTTCTCTTTTCTCTTTTTTCTTACCGTCTGTCTTTGTCTAGCTCAACATCATTAATGGTCTGAAGATTGTCATCGCTGTGGAATTCTGAATGGTTGAATGGAGTATCAAGATGAGCTTTGAGGACCCTGTATTCTTCAGCGAAGTACATGATGCGAGAGCTTTCGTCTATGGCGATGCCTCTGGGATCTGTGGCATTTTGAGAAAGAAAGATAAGCAGCAAGAACAGGTAAAGATCTACCGACTGACCGATATGGCAATAAAAATGTAATATCATAATATTCTACACACAGGGCATTTTGCGTTTGTAATGGGTAGAGAAGAAAGAGGAATAATCATTGTAGGAGGAACATTTTTTTTTTGTTCCGTCTCATATGCAATAAGTTTGTAAATGCTGTCGTCAACAAAAGTATAGCATGAGCCTTCGATGCATCTTCAGAAGCGTCCGTATTGAAAACAAAAATCCAATTTAATCTTGTTTATTAAAGAAACAAAGCAAAATATCAGGTAAGTGGAAGTGTATGTCATCGGTATTTGGCGAGAACTTACAGGAACTAAATACATCTGAAGCATTTTCCTTGGATTTGGTGGAAAGATCGACGCGCAATATTTGGTTTGCGTCGCACCAGTACAGCTTATTCTGCACACTCTCATACGCCAGACAGTACGGTGTTGTCGAAAAGTTGAAAAATTCGGCGACAGTTTCATAGTCGAGGTCTGCAACATAAACTCCTTGGTTTTCATCACCAACAAAGATGGTGGCACCTGCGGCAAAACAGAATTGAAAGAGAAAGAATAAAACTCGATGTAATCATTGTCTGAATTTTCTGGAGATACTTCTAGAAGATTTTAGATGCAAGTCTAGGAAAGATCGAAGTCCCGTGAAATGTCGAGTTTAATGAACAACGATCAACTACTTACGATAATGAAATACCCCGAATTTTGGAAATGGTATAGTCGAGTTGAAGAAGTGTTCAGTTTTACAAGCAATCAAAATATCATTGAATATCATTGTGATCCCTGAACTTTCCTGTAATTATCATACATACAAAACGATTCAAGAGAGAACTAACAATCAATGTGCGTAGCAAAAACATGTGATACATGTATGTTTACTTTTCAAATGGATCGGGAATAAACAAAACATTAATCATAAAATGACCTACAATATCTTACATTTTCTCTAAAACTATGACCAGTAATTCTATTTTTTTTTTAAATGGGTTTCTTGGGGAGGGTTCTTGTCTGCATAGGTAGTCGTTATGCAGAAAGAATCAGTGCTTGAGCATGGATAGCCATGCTCGACACGGATGGATGCATACGGTGAGATAAAGACAGAAGTCTGGGTCCTTTGAGAGGTGAGGCTAAGGCATGACACGCACTATCAATACATAAGTTACGATTTAAATTCATCTAATTGATTTTGAAATAATTGTACCAATGTTGCCAAAGCATTACTGCGACAACTTGTTGATAGTGTGCAGTACTGAAATGTTAATAATCTATCAGTACATGTCCATTAAATCCTAGTCATTCAAACTTCAAACTAAATCAGTTGTCTGCTGGTATCGTTAGTGGTGTCTGGAAATAACCAGGTACCTTCCGGTGTTTCACACTCCAAATCTGTTGGCTCTGTTGAAACGGGCAAGGTGGAAACTCCAGTGGTTGCAGGGTCTTCAGTTGTTTGACTGAGGGAAGTTGTTAGGGATGTAGCATCCGGTGTAGCATCCACCCCTACGGTAGACCTCGTGCGTGCATTTTGCGTCGGAGCTGACGTAGACAACTTTCGCAACTTTGTGACAATTGGTGTGACAGTTGATGGTGCCACAGTGGGTTCAGTAATTGGTTGTGTCATTGGCTGAGAATCGGTTGAGAATGGTAGCTCTCCTGTAACCATGGTAACTGACATGTATGTAGATTCCGTGGCAGTTAGTGTCGTAGTTGGCAAGGGAGTCGTTGATAGCACATCTGTGGTTACTTCAGTGGATTGTGCTGAAGTTATCGGAGTGCTGTGAAATTGGGTTGAGAGAACTGTTCCTTCTTTCTCCGTTGTCGGTTGCTCTTGTGAGAAAAGTAAAGCAGACACTTGAGTTGTTTGTGGCGTAGTTGTCGCGAGAGACGACTGTTCGAACGATGTAGTCACCTGAAACGTAGTGCGTGGAGTCTCGTCTGTCTCCAACACTGTCTGTTCTTCACTCCATAGCGGGTATGTGGTTATTTTTATCGCAGTTGACGCTTGCTCGTCGGTGGACAACATCGTCGTAGCGGAGATGATCTCCTCTTGTAAGGTTGTCAGTGGAAAAGAAACAACATTTGATGTCTGAAGAGGTGAGCTTTCTGTTGCCACTGGCGAAGTTTGCATTGCGGTCGTAGCATCAGTTGAAATTTGGGTGGGCTTAGATGGCGTTGTTTCGTCAACCAAGCTGGTTTCTTGGAAAGATGATGTGTGGGAGAACGAATTCGCTTGTGTAGTAGCACGAGTTGTCTCAATCAAAGTGGTTAAGAAAGGTGACTCCGTCGTTGCTCGTGTATTTTCCGCAGGCTCTGTTGATGTTTGTGATCGTGTAGGAGTTGTTGCAGCGTAACTCTGAGTTGTTTCCATATTCTCTTGCTCTGTCGTGCTTGTTACGGAAGCTGTCAAAAGGACGGGATAAGAGCGAAATTTTAATCACTGGGTTATTGCCTGAAAGGAGGCACGATATGACAGAGTCGAAATATACTCCATTGTTATTATTATTATTATAATTATTATTATTATTATTATTATTATTATTATTATTATTATTATTATTATTATTATTATTATCATTATTATCATTATCATTATCATCATAATTTATTCAATTATTATGGTAATAATAACGATCACTGAGTAATGATGGTGTGACAATCGCAAGTTCTTTCCGCTTAATGGATAGCTAGTGGTTGGTATCGGTAACGAATGGAAGTACAGCTGGTAACTTGAGGAATGCAGAAAGCTAAAGAGTCTAGATCTTACTTACAGTAGTCAAGAGCGGGACGGCAGACAAAATGACGATGGCCTCTGGGATATTGGAGAGTTATTTCATGTGGAAATAGATTTATCTGTTCGCCTCGTGAACCGTTGATTGCACGACATGGATTAATCTTCTGATCTGTCCATTCCAAGTCATTTGTTCCGTTTCTTAAACAAAGAGTGCCAACTATCGACTGAGCCCCCGGTGACAAAAAAGCGTTGAAACCTGCAACTTCATTATGAAACCATGATCGAAACAGTATAAATTTCTGTGATTAGTTTGCGATGTAAATCCAACAAATTCTTCATTCAGTGCAACAATAAAGAGTAGAGAATGGTATAGATCAAAGAACACTTATCGATGTTTCGCTCTTTTTGATTTCGTTTTGGAGATCGGTAACATATTACCTTTATGAAATTCTTCCGACATAGATCTTTCCATATCAATATCAATATCATTTTCCAACCGACCAAACGGAAGTCTTCTTTTTCTCTCGATTGACAATAAGGATGTTTAATCGTATTTCTTATCCTGGGTATTTTCCTCCCTGGGTACTCCTTTGCTAACAAGCATTTGCTAGCATAATTATACAATAAGGCAGATAATATATGCATATATAACATTGGCGGTGACCCGGTGGTACGGGGCTACTAGAAATTGGTGTAAGGCCATCAGACTTTCAGAAAGTATATCTTTTGGTGGCCCGACCTAGCAACTAAGGGTCAAAATATATCGCTATGTTTCCTATTATTCAACGCCCTTACCATTCCGTTTCGAGCCACCAACATTTCAAATATTATGATTTTAGTGGCTCGAACAGGCCTTCAGAGAAATAAAGTTATTGTCGAGACCTGATATACATGAATACACCCTGTCCCATTCACGCTCACATCATATATATATACATATATATATATATATATATATATATATATATATATATATATATATAATTACAATGTATAATTATATGAGATAGAGAGAGAAAAAAAAATATCAAACAGAACACGTGATAGACAAGACACTAAATCGCGGCGCCAATAATCCGAGAGATCACTATCTTGCAATCCTGGAAATTAACAGTTCGGTCAATTAGTTTGCAATGGTCTTTGAATGAATTGATAGACCTACCTTGTGATGTAAAGATGGTGATGAAGAAGAAAGCACGTACGACAAATCTAGCCGGAAATATTCTCCTTCCCTGCAAATTGAGTCAATAATAAATTCTGACTATCTGATAGAACTGTCATGATTTATGATTGTAATGATAAGAATGTGTGACGAAACTGTTTAGTTTATCCCTCTTCAAAATTACGAACAATAGAGGTCTGTATTGCATTTAAGTACAACACAGCTTTTAGTACGTGGCATGTTACAGTCTACTTGTTTCTGTTGATTACTATCCATATTCATCTGTATCTTGATAAACAAAAGGGTTTAATTGTAGGTGGATTTCTATGGTTTCTGATCAGATAAATAATATTTATTCGTCAAAGTACCTTTTCCTATGCAAAGCTGAGACTCAGAGCTTCAGCCAATGATAATATAGAATAAACGGTGTGTGCGTGTGTGTGTAGGGGGAACTGATTATATATGTATATGTATATATATATATATATATATATATATATATATAATTATGTACTATATAAAATTTTCATTTATTCATTCGTCAATATGCTGTATGCTTAATCATTTTGATATGTTTGATAAAAAGATGAAGGTATAGATATGAGTATTTTCTTTTATCCCTTTTTCCTTTCATGTTAGTTGATGTTAGAAGGTCGAACAAGGTCTTGACTTGAAGCATCAGCCTAGAAGAAGTGGCACGAATCAAGACTCAACAATGGTTCATGATTATTCCATGCACTAACTTCGATGTGTCTACCACTATCCACTGGTCACTAGATAACTTAAGGCAAATTTCATCTAGCCTTAATCTCACATCCAGCACGAGAATTGTTCTTGAGCAATCACAGGTGGATATCAGTGGCTCCGCAAAAGATCTGATCACTGAATTCTCGTATGGAAATAAAAAATGATGCCTTTTAATGCACCTGACCTGATTAAGACTAGAAAATTAGGTCAGTGTGGCACTCCCACTTCATCCTTTTAATGCACGCACACACACACACACACACACACACACACACGCACACACGTGTACATACACAAAACCATCCAAACTAGCAATAGGTAGGCCTACTTGTGGGAGTACCCCGTTGTTTTCTCCCATAGACATTTTAATTAATACTCCTATAATGTCATTTTACCCCCACAGTGCCTGAGTAAATAAAGTGAAACATAAGATGGAACCCCCACAATGTACCTCTTGCTCGTCCACACACACACATTCACACACAAAAAGTCTGTTTTAATGGACTCCAGTAATACGATGTAATTGCCTACATAGGCTAACATATTACACAGTTTCCTTCCAAATCGTGTGTGCTTGAGCGCTTCCTTTAGGGAGATGAAATTCACCTCCCTGCTTCGGTATATTATTGAAATGCTGAACGACAAAAACAGCAGGATAATTTCCTTAACATAAGAGCCATGATAATGAAAAACGCGATAAAATTTCTAAAGCAGTAATAATTGCAGTCATATGAGTAAGAAAAATATAAAAAGACAAAGAATTGGAACATATTTTTGTACTCACATTTGTATTCGTTACTAAACACATATCGCTGATAATATTTTCTTTCAAACTTTGTACTCTTAGCTATAACAAAACAGTGATCCGAATGGGATTAAATGAAAACAAAAGTAAAACAAGATGCAGTAAAACTAGAAATGAAAATCTCAGACATATAACAATGACCGATATAATGAGTATACAACGTCATAAACAGACAAGAAAACGAACCTAGAACTGGTTTAATGAGAGTGCATTTACCTACATTAACATCGTGGTTCTATGTCATATTAGATTAATTAGCAAAATCATAATTTTTATGTTACAATGAAGCGTAATTGTACATTTATGCTAGGGTAAATATAAAAAATACATTATAAGTTAATCTGTATGTAATTTTCACTTAAAACATGCTCAACTTGCAATTATCATCAGCCTTCAGGAAATATAAAGTGAATAATATGATTAGAGGCTCATTCTCTTATCACAATTTCATGTTTGCCTATTTCAAAATGATGAAATAAATTTCCTGCTAACATGAGAGCGTAAAGTCCTCTTTCACAGCTGTTCAAAACTCACCATCTTTCGTCTATGCAGATTCTGTCCTCCAAGAGAGCCCCCTGTTGCCATTTTATGAACCATGAGGCATATCAGCTGACCGAAAATTGAAATGTGTTTTCAGTGACAAAGCTTAGCTCCTTGGGCAACTCTAGAGTTTGAAAGTTTGCCTATATTTGAGGGAAAAGATTGCAGGCTATGGAAAGCTACACGAATTGGATGAAAGGTACAAGATCGCGATTCTGTGATGCCCTTGGACGCCTTTAGAGAGAGTGATGATAATGGTTACCCCATGCTGTGGGACAGCCTTATAATCCGGTATATATGTCGTCAGATGTGCACCGTTACCAAGGCAACAAAGTGATAATGCCGCTACCATCCTCTTACAGAAGCAAACATGGTTTGTGCTACTTACGCTCTGTGCAACATCAATCAGTGATCCTTATCTATATATGCAAGTACAAACAGTGAATATTAACAAAACCAAATCTAGAAGGATCTGTTATGACATATGTCTTGATTATCTGCATATCAATCCGCTAATGATTAGAAAAGTACGTTATGATTTTGATGAGTTTTCATTTTCGGTCAAATATGACAGTTCTTAGCCAAGTCATATAAATCGTCAGGAAAGCAAGCTTGTCAAACCATCAATAAACATCCAAGTTATGCACTCGTGATTAAAAGTATTTCCTTGAAATCTCCCTAACGAGCAATTGAATCCATCTCTGTCTATAAAATACATTGCGTTATATCGATTTTGTTGTTATATCGGGCAAGCCTCCATGCACACTGGAAAAAAAAAAAGTTTGTCCCAGAAGTTAGAATCAGCAATCATCATCACCTATCAAACAGGTCTCCCACAGTCACCTGTACACACAGATTTAAGTCAAGTCTTCGCATTCACGATTTTTTTTTTTATTGTAAAGCTCATTTGGTGATAACTACATAACATCTACTTCACTCAATGTCGAAGTTGCCTAGAAACATTCCTAACCAACCTGATCTTAATAGGTTCTCAGGAACTTAGATGATCTAAAGGAAACTTGTAGCTTTAGCTCTCATTGGAACCGTCAGAAAGGCAGCGTGTTGTAATAGCAGGTGTCAGATTATGATACGCAATAGGGGATTCATCAATTGGAATTTCAGTATGCTGAGAAGGGTGATTTTTGTATATTTGCTCATAATCTGAAACTATGATAATGGATCACTGGGGTAGAAAATATTATGTTAGTTACCCCAATCTGCAATTAAATGCGTTTCTGCGATCTTTTTTTTTTTTTTTTTTAATCTATCATATCTTTTGTTGTTGGGGGGAGGGGGCTGATAATTGTAGTTGGAATCCTTCTGTTTCCAGGCCAGACACAAGCACACTAAGAGCACACATACAAACATACAAGTGTTCGTCCATGCCTGCATACACACAAATGAGATACAGTCATACCTACGTGCATGGCGTCTGACGTGCAAACACACATTACTAGTATATAGATGATGACTGGCGGGGGAGGGAACATACCGAATGTTCCACCCGAAGAGTTTGAAATGCTATTGAGGGAGGTTATAAGTCCCGAGACGAAGTCGAGGGACTTATAGCCTCCCGAAATAGCATTTCAAACCCTGAGGGTGGAATGTTTGGTACATGTTCCCGACAACAAAAGTCATCATCTGTTATATTATATGGGTTAGTCAAATGTGTCACATACGTCAACGTCAACCACCAGCACAACGCACTCGATCGCTCGCGCAGAGCCAAATTTACTGTGCGCGCGCGGGTACTTCTGTCATTTGTTACGTGAAAATGTTTTCCCATGGGAGAACATTACAAAGAATGTTCTCCCATGGGTGAACATAACGAATGTTCCTCCATCATGTGACTGTGTTTAGCCAATCACTAACCGGTATTTGACTAACCCATTTAATATTAACCCATGTACACAGAAGCGTGACAGCATGCACACAAACCAACACGCAAACTTGCGACATTCATGAGAATAAATACCTCATGTATTCGAACTAATATACATACACTTTCACAGATCAGCCCAAGAAAAAAGCCCAATCACAGTCGATAGCTCTGTTCAGTTTTCCAACTCTCTTTATGTAAAAAGAATACGCCAACACTTACAACCATACACCAGCAAGCTGCTTGGCGGTATGTATCATATAAACTGATGTACATAGAGCATGACCTTCAACGAAATCATTATGTACAGTGACTTCTCGTTCTCAATGCAAGTTTTAAAAAAGAATAGTAAAATAAACCAAGATTTATAGCAATCTACAAAGAAAGAGATATTTATAAGAGGAGAAGATGAATATTTCCACATGTTTTTCCTTATTTTCATCAAACATTATATACCACAGACTTCAAGAAGTGCTTTTAAAATTCAATAACTGTACTTGAGTAAAAGCTTGATTTATTTTTTCATTTTAGTTGTGTAAAACAAACAAAAGATAGAGCCGTCAATTTTCATTTTTTTAGACAAATGGATTTGCTCTGTAATGAAGTTTGCCAATTTCGTTTAAACATGGTTTAGTTAAGTCATGACTTGAAGATGGCGGGACCAAATTTCGAAGTCCGAGTTACTGTATTTATTTACAAACGATTTCAGTATTTTGCATCGCATCGTGGCTTTGGATATTCTTGTTTTAATAATTTTTTCTACACTTTCCTTTTCGGGATTCACTCATGACAATCAGATACTACGTCTAAAAGGTATATAAAGATTAAAAATACTGAAAAAGAGATCAGGAAATCAATGAACTTGATGCTTTGAACCTTGAGGACCCTACTCTTTCACGACGAAAACAGTCCGCCTTACTTTTGTCAACAGAAGGACTCGTTACGAACAATTAAGATATCAAAATGTTTCCAGATTGGATTCACACTTATTCTATACCGAGAAATATATTAGATATTAGAATGTTTCTACATTGGATTCACATTCATTTTATACCGAGACAGGGTTTTGAGCAGAAGCCCAGCCTCCTCTCGAGCAGTCTGGATGTGTGTATATTGATTGTTTTCTCAATGTTAATGGAAGCTACATTTTGCTTACTTACAGACACAAAAGGACAAGACACCAAAATAAATTTCTTCCTCGGGTAAAAAAAAGAAAGATAAATCTCTAGCAAGAATAAAAACCCATCGCTATCCCTCAACGTCAATACACTACCATCCAAAATATCAATACAAATCCACTTATCTAGCAAGCGAGAGGTCTGCATTAGCATGGCTCAAAGCATTAAAAAATGACATCTACTGGACAGAGTACTTAACTTAAAAGAAGTAAAAGTATATAATACAATTGCTACGTAAGACACATTGTGTGAAGATATTTCTGTGAGGCACTTAGATCCTTTTGGATATTTCTTCATAATTTACATATCAAATACTTTCTCTCAATTCTTCACACACACTTTTTTGAATATCAGTGGTTATTGCACTTGCTCTAGGCACACCTGTATGATCAACAATGCGTTGGTATGAGTTACATTGCTTCGACTCAACTATATAAGGTTGATATTCTTTGTGTTTTGCCTAGAAATACCGTCATGTACATAGCAAAATAATTGGCAACATTACATATCAATCCTAATCTGTTTCTTCCTGGAGATTAGTCTCTATGACGGAAAGTCTATTGACATGTCATAATTTCGTCACAAGCACGTCACTGGAAGATTCTCGTCCTCGAGAAGAGGTTCTCATCTCCAACTGATACTTCTCGGCTTTATTGTTTGTCGGTAAGCTCTCACTCGGATCTTCGGCTATCATCGGCGTGGTGCTTCGAGAGAGCCCCAGTTGACCGGGAAGTTCCATAGCGGGTCCGAGAGAACCCGAATGGCTAGCGTCTAAGGTCGACCGACCGGCATCGTGAGAGTTTCTCCGCGAAGCACTGTGGCTCGCATTTGCGGCCCTGTTGGCCGACGCGGCCTTGCTAATTTCTCGGCGGAGGCGGAAGAACCTGTAAGCTCGTTGGACGATCTTTGCTGCTTGGTTCATTTTATTGATCTTCATCGTGCTCGTTGTCGGTTGAACCTGCTCGCGGTCAGGGAACGACTCCGCGAATTTTTCCGCCATTTGTCTCTGGAGTTCATTGAAATCATCAGATTCCTCAACATCTGCTAGAACTCGTTTGGTCAAACTAAACAACACATCAAGACAATGTAGCCTAAACCCTTCATAGATTGGCATGTCCAGTGCCGCGATTTTAATTCTGTTAGGTCTAGCTAGCCGCAGCGGCGGTTCTAGCGCGTCGCAAAAATCGCTTAGTTGTTCGTATGAGATAAACTGTGATGCAGTAGGGTCGTACCTCTCCCATACTTGGTAGAACATTCCAAAGTCGTCCTCAGTGATACCCACTTCTTCCTGGGCATGAGCCTGACTGAAGTTCTCAAGGATGACTGCGATGTAAGTGTTGATCACCACGAGGAACGTAATGACCAGGAAGACAAGCATAAAGAAGATTGGCAGGTGGAAACTACCACAATTGCCGTTGGGGTAACCACCATAGGTGGCGTTGCAGTCTGGTGGCTCCACCATGAGAGGATCCAGGACGTCGTTCCAGCCCGCTGATGTCGACAGGCGGAAGAGCAGGAGGATGCTGTTCAGGAACGTCTCGAAGTTGACGACATCGTCGATGGCGCCGTCTTTCTTAACGTACGCGAACTGCGACATGCCGACGATAGAGAAGACGAAGATGACGAGCAGGAGGAGGATTCCGATGTTGAGGAGAGCGGGCAGGGAGATGACCAGGGCGAAGAGGAGTTTGCGGATTCCTTTGGCCTGTTTGACCAGTCTCAACACTCTTCCGATTCGGAAGAGTCGCAGGACTCTCAGGAGCGTTGGGTTGATGAAAAAGTCGTTTAAAAGGTCTCCGAGGATAATACCTGTAAGAAAGCAAATATACACATATCAAAGCCGTGCCGTCAGCTGGATAAACAAAAATAAATTAAAGACATTTAACTTGAAATTTCAGTGTGTCTTCTGCTTAAATGAATGAATAAATACTTGAAAGGCCCTTAACATATGCTTAATGCTCCGGGTAAGTTCGTATCTAATGTTAAACAACCCCATTGATTACATCTTCAAACCTTATGTTTGTTTGTTTGTTTGTTCATTTCCATCTGAGAAGATGGCTGGATAGCCCATATTCAGCTATGCTAAGCTGGTCTTCCATGGGGTCCAGTTTGATGAGAGGTGGGACCACTTCACCGGGCTAAACACCCTGCTCTTTGCGATGAATGAATGAAACGGGATCTTTTACGTGCATGAGTTATGACTCTCTCATACACGGGACCTCCATTTTATGTCCCATCCGAGGGACAAACCTTAACATCCGTTCATTTGGATTCATCTTGACAGTCAACAGGAACGAGGTTTCTGAACTTTGCACTGTGACATCGATTTCGTATTCCACCCTTGTCTTCCATGTCCAGTAAAGCAAACGTTTTATTGTATCATCATTATCGGACTATTAGAACAATGTGATATTTTTAAATTAACGTATCAAGGAAACGTTTAAACATTTAAGCGCTGTAAGTCCTTTAGCTGCTATTACCTGAAATCGTATTCGCACTTGCATTGCAACTATACAGCTTGTTGTGGGAATTGTTCTTATCGTGTAGGGGTCCGGGTTAGAGTTTAATGTGTGTTGAATGCTAGTACTTTGAAGTTGACGGTTGCTTTACACAACACTGTAACATGCTGTAAACGAATCATTCCGTAAACACACATTATTCATGTCGTTGTTATCACCTCCTGCTGTTTGATCGGGCTTACAATTGCAGCGTGAACAGTCACTGCTGGAAAGAACACAGTGTGAACACAGTGTGAAATCCCTTCACACTGTTAAATTCGAACACAATGTGAGTCGTCATATCACAATGTGAAACAAAGCATTACTATGTGAACATTCTGTGAAAACCACACCACAGTGTGAAATCATCTTCACACTAAATTCGAGCGTTTTCATGTAGTCGACTACATGAACACACTGTGAACACACTGTGTTCTTTCCAGTAGGGGTGGAAGTTGCTCAAATCTCAAAATATTGTGCTCCGTACGGAGACGGTAACACAGTGGTTGGCACCGAGATAATTAAGAGTTTGCAGGGAAGTAAGTGAACTCAGAAGCAAGCTACTGACCTAGGAGTGACATGACGACGACGATGAAATCGAAGACGTTCCAGGGAATCTTGAAGTAGTACCAACTGAGGGCAATGAGCTTGATGATGGCCTCCAGAGTGAAGATGGAAGTGAAGAAGATGTTAAGGTTGTCAAGGACGTCAGTAAACTCCTGCGACATCTGGTAGTGCTCGACCATCATCGCCAGCATGTTCAGCATGATCACGGATACGATGAGGATTTCGAATTTGTTGTTCGACGTCAGCTTGTGGAAGAAACTTTGAATTTTGTTCTGCACGGCGAGAGCAAGAGATGGGTGGGTGGGAGAATTAGTGGTTATGTTGCTCACCAGGTTGTTTTGAAAATGGTGAAATAATAGGATGTATAATCGTAAGGTGAAAATTTCATCGCAAATCGCACATTGAACAAAAGAAGTGTGTCAGTGTACCCCTCATCTTCACTGTACAGTGTGCGCTAATGCTCAGTCACAGTCTTGCAACAGCACGTGAATATCCACGCGACAATTTTCATACATATTTATTCGTGTTTACGCATGAATTTCTGCAAGTCCAGGTGCATTCATTCGTGTGAATATATCTTTTTGAAGGCACATAAATTGCTCGGTTGATCTTGTTTGTGTTCTATGTTTATGTACGTTGACAGTAACAAACCTACGGTCCAAGTAGCGAAATGTTAGTTGCAAATATTAATGTCACACAGTGCGGAACAAATCAGAAGCTTATGATTGTTGGGGGATTTTTTTTTTTCATGTATCAGCTATGGTGCATTCTGAAAACTTATAGATGTGTACTTTTTTTTTCTCGATTTCCCGGGTACTTCATGCCTGTAGCCCCAGTCGTTAAGTCATGGATCCTTTCATTTATTCAAATAAGATAAGAAATACTAAGGGTGCAATATTGAGCCTGAAAAGTTGAAAGGTAAAGACAGGAAAATACAGGGTAATACATGGTTGGGGGAGAAAATTATACAAAAAGGAGTTTCAGTATACTTTAATTTGCTACTTGATAATTCTGTCAAAGTTATTCCATTTTCGTATTATCATTGTACTGTACTCATTGCACAGAGCGTCACACCCCCGTAAAAAAAAAAAAAAAAAAAAAAATGATTTGTATAAATCGTCACTGCAGTTATCGGAAAATCGCACACACAGTAACACTGCAAACAAAGAATATATTTATTTATTTATTTATTTATTTATGTATTTCTTCGTATTGATATGCATATATAATAGATTTCACGCATTCAAAGTAGAGAAAATTATATAATATGATAGCATAAGTCTCTCAAGTAATGAAGAAAAAGTTCACGCGTCCACAGATAAGATCTGTGATGTGCAAATCAACAAATACTTACCCCGGTCTAAAGTGGTCCACATAAATAAGGAAGGCACAATCAAGGGGCAACGAAAATACAGCAAAGATTAAAATCATCATACATTATTTTGCATCAACAGCGTAAGTTAACATTAATTCAGTCTACGCTTTAAAAAAAAAAAAACTTTGATTGCATTTAATTATGCAATAGCATGTTGATTTCTGATTTCTTATTTTTTCTGATTTCCTTACAGTTGATTCCTTTTCTTTGTGTTAGTAATCTAATTCTTAGAGGCAATCAAACAAAACAGCGGGGACAGCATTTTTCATTCGAGATGTGATTCTAATTACTATACTTGAAGCCGCTTGCCATTTGGTCGCAATTACACTAACATAAGGTAATATTTCTTTGACAGTGGGTGATTGTTTCTTTTTGCAAGAACGTATAACACGTTACTTATATTGATCTTCTCAATGTGGTGAAAGATACTGTATACTGTAACAGATTTTGAAATAGCGATGCATTTTGGTTTGACTTATCAGCATATGGTAACACGCACTGGTTAACGTCATATTCTATAAGTACTCAAGCATTTTTTTACAAGCGCCCTCTATCAGAGCACTAACGACATCGAAGAATCATCTTACCGTCGGTTGTTTGACTTGTTTGGTAGGCTTCTTAATACCCAGTCGTCTCATGGTTTGGTAGTACTGCTTTTGATTCGTCGTCAAGAACATATCCATAGAACTGTCACCTTCGTACTATAAACGACAGAATAACACTGAGGTTTAGGCGCTTGATGGCAATTCCAAGGATCATGTAAGTTCTCCTTTACATTGTCTATCTTTAACTTATTGCAGACTTGTATTCAAAAGGTGTGAAAGACATAAACAACAGTACCCCACGAAAGTAAGATTATCGTATGCTGCCTTCAGGTAATAAGAGTCAGCAAGACTGCTATTATTGCCCATGTTGATTATCATTACACTCTATACGTGATCGCCAAGCACAGCTCGTGAATGATATAACGGATCATACGTGAGGCATTAAACATATGGGAAGTTTGGAAGTAGCACAGGCTGACTGTTTCAAGCACACATTAAAGGGGATGGCTAGTAACTGATCAGTGGGAATCAGTGGGAATGCTGGGGGAAGATTGTTCAAATCCTTGTGGGATTCATTTAAGAGTACATTATATATCTATTGTTGTGTGAAAATTATTTGCTTCAGAATGGTCTCATATTCAAGTAATGTGCAGTTAATCGTTAACGATCGCCCCGTCACTGTACAGGCATGCTAACCTGGAAACATTAAACTGCACATTACATGAATATGAGACCATTCTGAAGCAAATAATTTTCACACAACAATAGATATATAATGTACTCTTAAATGAATCCCACAAAGATTGGAACAATCTTCTCCCAGCATTCCCACTGATTCCCACTGATCAGTTTACTAGCCATCCCCTTTAAGTGAAAAAACAAAACAAAAACAATATGCGTGTGGCGCATGAACAGTTTCGAAATCCGTTCTGACTAGTGAATTGTTTTCGGCAATAAAAGTATTCACCAGACCCATGTATACTAGTGTTCCGCAGCGAACTTAACTATTGATGCAAAAGTTAAAAACAAATTTAAAATAATGTACTATCGCTTACCTTGCGTTTGAGCGTATTGAAGTTGTCGATGATGACGCCGATGAAGAGATTTAGGAGGAAGAAGGAGCCGATAACGATGAGGATGAAGAAGTATGCATAGGCCAGCATGTTGTTGTCTTGATGGGGCTGGAGGTCGTACTGAGAAAGAAAACGAAACAGCATAAAATATTTTGAATTCACACGGAAAGATGTCTTGATCGGATGCTTGGGTACACCGATTAATAGCTCAATCTGCACAATTTGAGCATGCATGATATGCCAAAGGGAATGTTGATTGCACACACACACACATATACACACACACGCACACACAATGGCGTCAACCGGTAATTTCCTCAGCAAAAATTTAATACTGAATATTAAAAATTTGTCTTTTCATGACTGACATACTTTAATGTTGCATTCTCGGACGTTGTACTTGCACATTTCGATTATTTTGATTCTTTCGATTTTGGTTTCGACGTTAGACTTTCAGGTTGGCAAATCCCCTCCTCCGCTGGCTCCAACCTCAATCCCCCCCCCCAAAAAAAAAAAAAGAAAAAAAAAGAAAAAGAAAATAAGAACACACACAAAAATACCAAGAAACTTACCCCTCTTGCGTCAACGCCTGAACTCATAGCTTCCATCCATCCCTCGAAAGTCGCCTGAAATTAAATCAGAAGAACAAATCATTTGAAATCCCATCAACGTGTCAAACACATTCTGCTGGAGGTTTGTAACTTTAAAAGTCCCGAATAATTGGGAAAAGCAATCGTCTTCTTTGAAGTGTACGGTGAAGCAAAAATCAAAATTCTTATCCCTAATGCTGTAGTGAACGTCGATCTCCCAGTCTGAATTATGCTGTCTCTTTCATTGTCTGTAGGCTCAATTCTTCTAAAAATCACGTAATGCTCATCTTCATAAAGTTGAAAAGAAAATATAGGCAATATACGAAACTGTACATTCACAACCAATGAACATGCACAAACACAAGTGTGTGCTTATTGGCATTAACTTCATTTAAAAGAAGTTAAATTCGCGATAGCGAACGATCGAAGTAGTATTTAAAATGTGTTTGCATCTACATCAAACGATCTAATAGCACAGTGTACCAGCACACAATGAAACCGTGATGCGCACGTACCACTTGGAAGAGGGTTACGTATCCCTTGAAGACGTCGTCGAAGTTCATGTTTGGATTTTCCCACGAGTAGTTCAGATTGAGGCAGTCGGACTTGTTGTTGACGATCGTGATTGGTAGACGATCTCCTTCCTCGTTAACGCATCGGTAGAAACGCCCAGAGAAGAACTGCACCCCGGTGATTGAGAAGATGAGCCAGAAGATGAGGCACACCAGTAGAACGTTGGCGATTGACGGGATGGCGTGGGTTAACGCGTTGACGACAATCTGGAAAGAGGAGATTGAAAGGTAAGTCATTGACTGCTGGTAGTGTCACAAATGTTGCAGGATGTGATTAATCGACTCGTAAGGTCATTGCGTTGTACGAACTCTCTCGCGTATAAAATCCCCATGTAGCTTGTACGTTTGCAGCTTCTAGATTGCACTGCATTGCTGCAATGTGTTGTGTAAATAAAATCGTAAAACTTAAAAAGTAGGACGAACTAAAAGGGTAGAACTGCAAAATAATGTGCACTTCACATTTATATTTTTTGGCAACATTTGGCCTTTACGCGGTTACATATCGGTATGATTTTAGCACAATGTTTCTCAGACTTGCGTCGAGAGGCCACGGCAACACAGACATCATCATCTATTCATATGGTTTCTAAAAATATTACTTCTAACCTACAGAGGGGTCCTAACTGCCTTACAACCGTGACGCCGCTTAATCGTGAACTATTTCTAGTTGGCCAACCTTCTGCTACATGGCAGGCTGATTATCAAAGCCTGGGAGTGGCGGGGTTCGTTTTTTAATAAAGGTAGCAGTCACGGACAACCCTTACCTTCATCCCTTGCCACCGTGAAATAGCTCGAAGTGGTCTCAGTGCACGAAGCGTACGCAGGGCCCGGAAAGCTGTGATGTTCGTCAAACCAATGACCTCACCCAAGATACTCAGAAGGCTTATCTGTAACAAATTGAAGAGTCAAATATATGAATGTATATATGAATATATATATGAATATATATATATATATATATATATATATATATATAATGATCTCAAAGAGGTGGCAATGTAGAAAGGAGAGTGGAAGACTATAAATGCAGGTCGCACATGACTGAAGGATATTCAGATTGCTTGGTGAAATGAAATAGAGTCCCAATGGTAACCACGTCGGTGGTTTTAAAAAAAAGCGATACTTAGATGATGACGTATGTCCAATATAATGATGCTTGGCAACTCAAGCATTGTAAACTCGAGGCAATGATGCAATACAAGCACAACTTGTCAAAGCCATAGCATTACAAGGCAAGTAGAGTCGAGAAAGAAGACTACACAGCAATGAAATCAAAGGCATAGACTTACGACGACGATGACGAAATCTAGCCAGCACCAGAAACTCGTGTAGTACTTCACGAAGCCGAGACCGAGCCATTTAATGATCATCTCGACGACGAAGATTGCGAAGAAGACGTAGTTGAGGTATGTTAGGATCATTTGCCTACGGGGATGGAGCTCCAGGTAAATATCCTCGAATATCTGAAATAAAAAAGCGACTGAATAACTAAGCTATCTGTGCCTAAGCATTTAAGATATTTGCGTAACTATTGTTCTTTTTATATAAAGCATTTTTTTGATCACTACAACTCTATAATTCTTTTCATTATTTTGGTTACAATGTTTGGTATTATTTTCGTTATTATTGTCAGGATATGATTATTATCATGATTAGCATTACTCTTATTGTTATTATCATTGTCAATATTGTCACCAACATTATCATTACGATCTCAGTGTATTTTGAAAACATATTCTTATTTTGAGGGGTACACCAACAACAGTACATCAATATCTCACCCCCCCCCACCCCCCAAAAAAATCCATATATATATATGTATATATATATATATATATATATATATATTAGAATAATTCAAACAATGAAATAACAGAGGTGGCATCAAGGCGAAAAAGATGCGTCGCTAAAGGATTTCGTCATGAATCAATATGGCCGCATGGGGAGAAACATTTGCCACTATAATTAAGAAATCAGCGGGATATTGAGGAGTTCAATGTCAAATACTGATCATAACTCTGCAGTTTCATCAAATTTACGATTCATGGTTTATAGATCGCATTCTTGAAGCGAAGGCTATGATCAACGCACGGCTTAACGTTACGGATCAGCTACTTACCAGCGTGATGCTACTGCCGAAGATGATGATAATGATGAAGGTTTCGAAGACCTTGTGCTCGCAGATGGTACACATGATCTCACGGAACCGTCGCCATCGGTGGGCGACGTCGTTTGTGTTAGGGTCCTGACAGCACTGTATGCATGAGCACTTGATTTGACACCACCGGATACAGGACTTAGGCAGGCAGTCTTTCACCGGATCTTCGAGCTCGGGTTCGTCGATGGTGGCGGTGGTCTCCACCACTTTTGCCGTGTCGCGTCTACTGGAGATGCTGGCCAAGGAGGCGTGGCTGAAGGATCGACCCGCCACCGGGGTAGCGTTGATCGAGCGGTTCGGCTCAATCTCGCCAGTTTCAGCGTTGGTGCTAATGACCAAGGCATTGGAGGCTGGTTCGACGGGTTCGTCATCATGTGCCGGCTCAATGGCAAGAATAGGAGCCGGGAGTGGGGCGATGGGTGGCACGGGGGCTGGGGTAACGAAGGCCTGGGAAATCGGCTGAGGTGGCGGCAACTGAATGACGGAAAAGAGTGGAATTGTGGCATCCTGGGATTATCTCTTCGAATAACCGCAGATATGTTCTTTAAGAATCCACATTCCTTCCTTCAAACACAGTCAAGTAATTCATACCGGGGTGAATATCAATCTTTTGGGCGATTCATGGAACACATTGACATGGCAGACGCATATCAATGCAATATCATATTTACTATCATTGATTTGCATGATATCTTCCCAAATGTAGGTCCTACCTCTCATTACAAAATGAGCAAAAATCATCATGAAACTGGGTTACAGAGTTGATAAAAACGATATTAATAATGTTAAATTCGTAGGTACAAATAGTTAAGTTTTTTAATAATTACAGAGACAACAAACATAACGAGAACATCGTCTTGATGATGAGTTACGTCTTACGTCAAACAGTTGATGTACTCACCGATCGTATGCTGACGGCACTACCATTTCGGCTGGATCCATTTGTGTACATGTGAGGCAGGTGGCCGTTGGACCTCGCTAGGGTGGGGTGTAAGTGGGTTCCATTGGACGTCAGATGACTTCTGTTACGCACTGTATGGTGTTCGATAAATAATCATCAATGCAATGATTGATTTATGTCGTGTCTTCACATCCATGCTATATGACGCAGAGTGTTTTATCAAAGTATATCTGTGATAAATTTCGATTTCAATTTCATTTTCAATCTATTTTCATATATCAATAAAAAGTACATCAACCAAAACTACTTAGGAATGTAACGAAGAGTGACGAACACTAAAAAAAAAAAAAACCAACATAAATATGCGTGTGTTAAAAGCTGTCTTGTAAGTACTTTTGGGTGTTTGTTTCTTTAATTGTGGCTTTGTTTGTCTGTTTTCTGTTTTTTCTGTCTGTCTACTGTCGATTAATCTGCTAAGGACGCTAGACTTACGTGTTTGTGAAGAGTTCTCGATGTCGATAGTTGATATTTTATCTTCGTCCTTCCCGACGTCCTCGACAACGATGAATTCGTTGATGGCGGGCTTTCCGTTCTTTACAGGTGGCGCTGTCCCATTTGCCTTGGTCTCCGTCTTCGCCTCGAGCTCTTTCAAATTCTCGCTGCTGTTCTCAACTTTGTTCTGCTTTCGGAAGCGCTTGCAGCAGAGGCAGGGTCGAATGCAGCACATGATCCAGCGACCAATCTTCTTGACGGCGATCACAAGTTTGGATTCCTCTGTTTCCTTGTTGCTCAGGGAGTCGGAGGCGAACGAGTTCAGTAGCAGGGCGAGGAACAGGTTAAGGATCTATGAATTCGACATAAAACAAAATACTGATGAGCTCATTTCGTTTCTTTTATCGCCTATATCACACGATCAAGGAAACCAATTATTGGCAATCCTGACCCAGATTTGCGTCAGTTGCGTGATTTGATGATTCGTAGATGTCAGTAATCACGAATTCAGGCATACGGAAAATGTGAGGGATCAAGTAATTAGCCTGCTATCTAAAACTGTTAGACTTACTAAGAGCACATGACCTCCTTTTCCAGGAATGGAAAAATACATTTAAGAATATGATTATGTATGTACATGTGTATTTTCACGCACGAGAGAAGGCTAAATGATAAAATAGGCAATATCTTCATTCATCTTGTTTTGTTAATTTGTATTATTCCTCACAAAGAATTCTCATTAACTCGTTATGCTACTGATTTAGTATGATTAGCTTGTTGATATCTTCTGACATTGCATGGTTACCAGATGGCTGACATTTGACAAGCCGTATTCTTTTGAAATTCTTCTCATTCTGTATCAAATATCAAATAAGTTGGAAAAGTCCCGTTTGCCGATTTGGCGGTTGCACTAACCGTCTTATAAGAGCATGTCATTATTTTCTAACTTGGTCTTTGCTCTTCAGCACCCGATCGAGGCTCAGGTTTATAAGTCCTTACCATAATGTTGCCAACAACGAGGGTGCTGATAAAGAGTATGATGCAGCCAGCGGTGTTTGCCACGGCCATACAGTCATAGAGAGGTTCGATCCACTCTCCACACAGGATCCGAAAGACGAGCAGGAAGGAATGGCCGAAGTCGGTGAAGTTCCAGGGCGGCACGTCACCGCCAAAGTTCTCGGGGACGTAAGCCGCGCCGAATAGTTGCATGCCGATGACGGCAAAGATGAACATAATGATGAGGAGGACGACGGACACGTTGGCGATGGCGCTAAGCGTGGTTCCAATGATAGAAAGGAGAGTCCGCATGGTTGACCACGATTGGGCCAACTTAAGTACACGTAGCTGTAAATTTGAAGAAGGACGAGTCAAATCGATATATTGTAAATATTATCATCATTATCATTGTTCTAAGGATACATTGCATTGGATTTCGAGCATCAAATTGCTATAATTCATAATGACAAATTTATATGATCTAATTCATATTTGAATTGTAATACATTGATTAGCTGAAAATACACAGGAATTGAGATCTACCTACCATTCGAAACGTCCGCAGAGCACCCAAGCCCTGTACACCCTGAAGTCCTCGCTCCAACAAACTTACGGCAACGACCACGAAGTCGAATATGTTCCACGTGTTCCGGAAAAACTTTTTGTCTAGCGCTATTAACTTGAGAACGCATTCGATAGTGAAGATGTAGGTGAAAACCTGAAAAGTAATCAGAAATGTGTCCGTTATTCACTCGTAATATGATAATGAGACATATTTTACTAGATTCTGGTCTATCTTAATCGTACCTGTTTAAACGAAGGAAAACGAAACGTCCTATTGTAATGAAATGCAGACATAATCACATAGACCTTTGATTGATATCAATTAAAAAGGTGGGACTAATTTAAACCAGAGAGGGGCAAAGACAAATCTGAATAGCCATAACTATTCTTTGCGATATAGAAATAACACATTATTAGTTAGGCGTGTATAAGTATTAGCCGGTAGTCAACATCATGGGACATTGTATGATAGCAGTGAAACTCTTCTCTGTTTATTCCGACTTCTAGTTCTTATACTCTGGTTGGCGTTATGACCCACCTCATTTCCTTTCTCGGAGATATCCGCAACGTGCTGAGGGATACCATTGTGATCCATGGCGAGGAAGACCGTGTTGCCGACGATGCAGAGAGTAATGAACAGGTCCATGAGGGGGTCTAGGACAATCCATCCCGCCCAGTACTGGACCACCCGCCACCGCCTGTAATGGGGGTATGGGCAGATGAAGTTTCGTCGGCAGCAGCCGCAGCAGGACGAGTAGTCGCAACAAGGGACGTCGCGTCGGTTTGCAGGATCGCTGTCGTCTTCCAGTTTGACTACCATGGCAACGAGAAAGAACGGATAAAGAACAATGAGAGTATATCAAAGTAAATTAAAAGCAAGATGGTAGGGAGAAAAAAGAGTGGATTTTTTGTTTATGTTCCCTTCTCTTGTACACAAGCATAATGTCAGTGTGCTCTTGTATTTTGCAGACAAAAGAACAACTATTTCGTGAAAAAAAAAAAATAATCCATACAAGCAAACTGAATGGAGACATAGAGAGACAGAGATGAAGAGATAACGAAAGGGTCAATATAATACCTGGTTCTTCATCTTCATCCCCGGTCGTCCCCCATTCCTTGGCCGTACTGTCGCCGTCTCCTCCGCTGCCACCTGCTGAAGCGCCCTCATTGTTTTCTGGCGTTGTTTGTTCGTCGATGTCTATGGTGCTGCCTTTGCCGGGTTTCTGATGAAGCACAGAACGGATATGACATTAGGTTAATGAAAAGAAATGACAAAATAACTAAGTTTTACTCCTAAAGAATATATTTCGTACAAGTGGCAGAGCGGCGGGGGGGGGGGGGTGTGCAGGAATCTAGGTTACGTACGAGGGAACATCCACACTTGGTTGGCCATCCTAAGTCCACCCGACCGGTGCACTGTGGGGTACCTCTTCGAAGCCTTGTTCTGCCAACGCGGAGGGAAAGTCTATTGTTCCCGCTGGATTGCCCATTGTTGAAGGGATTTCAGTAACACTGGACCGTATCGATCGCATCAAGTATTCATGAAGGAAAGCCAGGAGGATCGAGTACTGCGCTACCTTCGCTGTCTCCCCAGGTTATTTGTTAACCCTGTTTAGTTTCGCATCTTGAGAATGCATACCTCCCCGAACAGGGCAATAAGACTTTCTCCTTTTCGAGACAATATAAGTGTGCGTGCTTATAATTACATCGTTAGACCTTTATAGGTAATGTAGCGTTTCAATTTGGGCGTTTTGCTCTCAACTGTAAAGAAAACTTAATGTTTGCCTTATTTGTCATTGCTACTGTCATTGAGAGAGATAAATAACTGAGTTTCACAATCTGGCATGAACGTAACTAATTTGAATATAAAATCATGAATCTATTGCAAGATTTACACAGTCCCCCCTCTCGTTATTTTATCCTGTGGAAACAAATTCGCATTTCAGTACCACCAGATGAAAATATGGATTAAGTTCAGATTTTAGTGAATGCAACTGATATCATCAACATAATTATTGAAAAAAAAAAACAGCAGCGATTCGGGGAAACATTGCTAAACTGTGTTCAAATGGAGGTACATAGTTTAAGGAGTTATTGAATCAGCAAACGCACTAAAAAAAATTGCAATCGTTAACCAGCAAAAATATAACTTTCTTGGACATCATCATCATCTTACCAATATCCTATGGTTTTTATGCCGTATCAACATGATGTCCCTAAGTATTAAATTTCTCCAATAAAGACTTGTTTTGGAATATGATTAGTATCACTTCAAAAAGTTACAAGAGTTAAACATTTAGGTTTCCACACAAAAACTCACGTCGTAGGTCGATTGAAGTGCACTCAAAGTCAGTTCCTTTAAAACAAAAGGGGAAATTACTGGGGATGACACCAAATTTTTAAGCATTGTTCAATTAATAGGTTGCACGCTATACATTATCACCACTAACTCGATATAACAATATCATTTTGGTACAAAGTGTGAAGGAGACCATCGTTCTCTCACAGTAGCTCGGGGCTCACATGACAATAACAAATGACAACGTTAAAATGTTGAAACAATGCATTAATTTCATTTGTACCACTACCATGACTAATATTTTGAAATCGAAATGTTACATCAAGAGTATTACATATCTGAACCTTTTCAGGCGATAAAGTGTTATACCATAAGTTCACTCCTGCCACCAATTAATGTTAATCACGTTCTTTTTTTTTTAACCAAAATCGTAACATGATCGTACCTCTGACACTTTGGACTCGATGTCGCTCACGCTGTCGTTCTGTGGTTGGTTTGGGCCCGACGACGTGTTAGCCTCGTCACCTGCATAGCCATCGTTCTCCTGCCCTTCGGTAAATTGCGTAATAGCCTGACTGCCTTCTTTACTTCGCTTCTCTTGTTCTTCTTTCATCTTTTTCTTCTTTTTCTTGGCAGCCAATCGCTTTAGTTTTTGTGCGTCAAGCTGCAGCACTGAGTCTTTCTTCTCTCTTGCCTTCTTCTCCTTCTCCTGTAAAGCATAAAATGTTGTTGACGAACCAATCTTAATTTCAAATGGCAATTGGAGTACTTAAAACTATGGATGTTTAGTCAGAAAAGTAGTAACTAAACGAGTACAATGTACTAAAAAAACAA
The DNA here is from genome assembly GCF_964275005.1 of Diadema setosum. Taxonomy (NCBI): domain Eukaryota; kingdom Metazoa; phylum Echinodermata; class Echinoidea; order Diadematoida; family Diadematidae; genus Diadema; species Diadema setosum. Next base: position 41,278,161 of record NC_092691.1, read on the forward strand.
CTTTCAAATCTAGTATCATCTGGAATTCGTCAATATTTTTATACAAATATCTAGGACCTAATTTGATAGTATGGTTTCCTTAATTTTTTTTTTCCTTTTCATAGGGATTTTTCTTTGAAATCATTCATAGGAAAATCCCGGTGGCTATTCTATTGAAGTGACGGCCGTAGCAGTGATGAAAACTCAAAGAAAGTAGCTCTAAAAACATTCACACTATCGCGCACCACCACCTAAAACATTACGTCCTGGGAGGACTGAAGAAAGTCGTGGTCGATGAGGTGGTCGACTTACCCGTCCTTGGTTCTCCATCTCTTCCGTGTAGGCCATCGACACCACCGCGAGCATGAGGTTGATGAGATAGAAAGCGCCAAACATCGTAGTCAGGATGAAGAAAGATGCAGCAAATGGTCCTTGCGCACGAATCAGCTGTTATAGAGAGCATCATGCAGTGCATCTTTGTCATTCTTTTCATTAGACTTTTTTTTCCCAAAGCTAACACCACCACTGTCGCTCGGTTGATATCTCATTCGCTAATCTATTCTACACTTTACATCTTCTTGTGATTTCTTCACATGTATCTACATACGATTTGCTTCTAACCCTCGAGTTATTATTGGTCTTGCAATCCATACCGTGTCGGGTCATCATGTTATTTGCTTCATCACTCGTTACAAGAGGGCTGCCCGTAGAAAAGAATAGACACCTTTTCTGTGTGTCTGTTTCTGTTTGTTTATCTGTTTGATGGTAAAAGGGGTGTGTTTACATTGTATGAACAGAAAGTATCACATTTTCATTCTATTTTGAATGATACCAAGTCCGATATTCGAAGGACTCGAAACACAACGCACAAGTTTAAAGTAACATCTGTAGAGTAAACACTAATATTCGAGAGGTTTTGTCGTCATTATCCTGTTCCATGCTGAATTCTGAAATCCCCATAAACTTGATATACTGGCCACCAGGTTCCCGTAGGAAATTGACTGACCCAGCGTTACCAGGTATTTATCTCTACACCTAGGCCAAGGAGTACATATTGGGGGGGGGGACATTTTGTTCGAGGTGGTTGGACACAGGACATTTTGTTAGGACCCAGGATCCCTTCATTTACAAGTTCAGACCAAAAAAAAAATCCACTACACCACTATGATGGTTCATACGTTACTCACCAGGTTGTAGACGTTCTCCCAGAAGTCGAGTGTTATAAGTTGAAAGCATGTCAGCATGGCATAACCGATATGATCAAAATTGGTGTAGCCGTTGTTGGGATTGTCCCCGATGTCTTTGAGACACGTGTAGTTACCGTCGTCCTCGATGTCGAAATTGCAGCCGCTGTCGAAAAATTATCATTGAAGTGTCTTGAATGATGGTGACAATTTTCGTATGTATAGCACATTATTGTCATTGTTATCATCACAGGCAATTGTTAACATTTCATCGTCCATAACGTTTTAGCCTAAGCAATTTCATACTAACATCTGTAACTCGATCTCTAGAACAGTACTATTTCAGTAGCTAATATTCAGCAACATATCGATTTTAGCCCATCACTGAGTGATACTCCATCAAATACAGGAAGAACTATAGCATTATCGTGATTAAAAACGTCGTATAATTGAGGTCGACAAACTGAATAGTGATCAATACTAGTGGCTTGGGAATAGACAGCGGGGAAAAGTTTCATAAAAATTCGATGATGCCACATGTAAACACAGTAATGATAATAGATAAGGTTAATTTCGCTGCATGGATGGGAGATGACCAGTTTCTTGACATCATGAAAGTGTCGTGAGCTCAACCTACCTCCAATCTCGGCTGTGCGTTTGTGTCGTTGAAGAGCGAGGGGAACGAAAGATAAACAAATAATGACAATTAATTGTGTGATTATGTAATCGTTGTCAAGTTCAATTTACGTTTTGATTAGAAAAATGAGTTTCATGATAAGTATCAAAGTAAACAATTTGCATCATACTCTTGGCATGTAGTTTTTAAAGCATTTTAGCTAAAACGAGATAATTAATGATATCATGGATATTGCAGTCTGGTGAAACCATTCTAAACAACAATGACAATAATTAACGTCCAATAAAATATGATTAAGGAAATTTATCTTGCCTTTTACCAATAGATATTAAAAGATATTACATAATTGATTAACGATCAAGAAGATATCAAACACCTCTGAAAAGAATAGACGGAATTTCCTTTTTGTGTTATTTGCTGTACGTTGATTAGTTCAGTTTTCTTTGCTTCGTTAATATTTGTGTTTTTGTGTTATATGTTGTGTTTTGTTTTGTTTTGTTTTGTGTTGTTTTGTGTTGTCTTGTTTTGTTTTCTGGCAGTACTCACCCTCGGAATGTTATGTTGCTGCATACAACAGGTTCTCCATCCCAGTATTTCCAATTTACTGTGGGGAAAAAAAAAACACGCACAGACAGGAAAGATTTCGTTCAATCATTGAGTCATCACGTAATTAGTCCGGACATCTTGCGTTTTTTCACTCTCATGTAGTCTGCTTAAGAGCTTCAAAATAACTTGCAAGTCAAATGATTTCTGTAAACTGTTTATAGAAGACACACCGGAGAGGTGCTTAAGCATTTCCATCAATGCATGAAATAGCATAGAACGCATTGATTTCACAAAAGAATTATGTTATCCTTTGAGATGTGTAATGAAAATAACAACGTCTTCTTGAACCAGGGCAGCCTCTTCAGTTTTTTTGCCACTTCTCTACCACGTGTACCACAGGGCCTTGCGATTATTATTACCTCAGCGTTGTCATGTACCCATTTGTACACCTGGGTCGAGAGGGACATAATAGGTAAAAAAAAAAAATATTGTCCAAGGACTTAAGCACTTTGGGCGGGAATGGAACTCGGGTCCTCCAATTTAGAATCGGGTGCATTATCCACTGTACCACAGCACCCCTACTAATCTGTGACAAAAGGGTGTAGGATACTGAAGGGTTTGTCTACCAGTGATAAGAGCAAGTGGTAAGTTTGGGAAAGAAACTGTCTTTATTGCCCAGTACTTGGTGATATTCTGCAAGACTAGTGAATTTCCATACCTGGATCTTGGGTGAAGTTGTAGTAGGCTTCGTGGCTGATGTTAAGACCGGCCTCAATCTCCGGCACCACCCTGACGCATTTCCGCCGTAAGACTCCCCGGAAGAGTTGGAGGGCGAACAGGGAGATGATGCAGAGGGCGAAGACGGTGAGGAGCATGACCTCGCCCAACATCTTGGTGGAGCGGATGAGTGCGTTGATGATACTCTTCAAACCTGGTCGTCGAAGAATCAGCTTGGAGTCAGTGAACTCATAACTTTACACTGGTTTTCAAAGTGGATTTATCACGCAGCTTGTCCTCTCGAAGAAATTATCTACTGAATATTCCTACAATCTCACTCGGCATCTGTATCTAAATTTCACAAGTCTAGAAATACAGGTAGAAGATGCCATAGCACATCAAGAAAATTGCAGCTTCTATGTGGACAATTAAAGTTCACTGAATGACAATTTAGATTGTCAAATGTGTACAGATGAACTAAAGTAATGTAAGTATATATGAACAAAAAAGATAATTGCTTTGCCAAATAATAAATCTGTCATTCCATAGATAGAAATTAGATCTTAAATTTTATTCAGCTTTGATCTAAAAGATACAATTGCTAGTATGTCTTCTCGTAATCTGTAATCGATGCAGAATTTCAACACTGAATTTGTTCAGTGGTAATGATATGTAAGTAAAATGAAAGTACCATGATGTTCAGGAAAGATTTAAGAATGGATGCTACTCTTACCTGGTACAACGGAGATGGTTTTTAGCGCCCTCAAGACGCGGAACGTTCGGAGGAAGGCAAAGTTTCCAATATCCACCTTCGCTCCTTGGAGTATGAATGTGATGTAACTGTGAAGAGAATAAAAAATATGATACGTCACAGAATGGCGTTCTTCACAAGTTTATTGGGAAATCCGTTAAAGTTCAACTTCTGTAACTTAAGTAGCAGAATTAGTTCCTTTCTGGAAAAATATGTGTGTGAGTGTGTGAGCACAATACAATATCAATCATTATGTTATGATTATCGTTCATATTGATAATACCTCTCCATCAGCATCTTAATGTTATCCTTAAGTTGCTATGGTTTCTACCTCTTATTCTAAATGATGAACGAAAGATGGTGCCCTTTTTCAAATTTCTGTTGTGAAAGCTATCCGTACAATGCTTGGAAGTTATGGCGAGAAACTTTCACAAGATGAATACAATTTTTCTTATCAGTTTGATTCTCTCGTAGCCATGAAGGGTACAAAAATGACGCAGAAAATGTTAAGTTTACAACAGGAGACACTTGAACAAGGTTGAGAGGTAAGGAGCTGGAAATTATCGGGATGCTTACGCTAGGAGGATGACGAGGAAGTCCAACCAGTTCCACGGGTCTCGTAAATACGTGAAGGAGTGTAACGCAAACCCTCTGGCTATAATCTTGACCACCATCTCGACCGTGTAGATGGCAGTGAACACATACCTGTCGAAATTAAATACACATACATATATGAATGAATGATGACAATATTGACACACGAGAACTACGTATATGTAACATCCTTATTGGACCCTATGGAAGAACAGAATTATTCCAATGATAAATCTGAAATTCTAATAATAATGAATAATAAATCTGAACTGGGCAATCTATCCATTTTGTCATATCTTTGATTACTCATGTATGATTTAAGTTTTCTGTGTATCTTTTTATGTGAATGGAAAATAAACAAACAAACATCCAAGTTCTTTTGATGGCTCATCAGCAAATGACTGTTGTCCTTTCATGCTTGATTGCATCATACGATATATTACATTTCTTTTATCTCAATATACACTGTATAGGATTCAGTCCCTGGCAATTCATGAGGTGTACAGTGGCATGGTATATCATCTGTTCTAGCCACTGCTAACAACACAACATCAAGCATCTTCATTTAAGTTGCAGAGGAAAATAAGTTTGAGGGAGCAAGCTTCACACATCTTTTTTTTTCTGAAACCACGGCTGTCATTAATCTGTTATACAAGTGACCATTGCTATTCGACTTTTTTCATTAAATGGTGTCAATAGTGTTCACTTGAGCGGCTGGTCATGTTCTGAAGTGTGTGCGTCTTGTTATTGTTGTTGTTTTTATTGCTAAATTTTACTATTTTTTTCAAATGATTTCATAACTGCCCAAGATTCGATGCAATTTGTCTTTCAATATTGCGATGTGAGAAAAAAAAAAAGAAAAAGTTGTAAATACTCACTCTGAGATGCTGAGGAAAGCTGGCCTGGTGATTGCAGGAAGATTCGAGTTTTTTGGTAAGAGATGGAAAAAAGGGGAAAAGACAGGTAAAAACAGACAGGAAGAAAGAGAACAAAAATGAAAGCGAACTGTCGTGACTGAGACGGAAGACGAGCCGCGTCAATTATGTCCTCTATTTCTAAAAGTGATAAGTACATCCTAGCCACTCGTGATCCGACTTCAAGGCATCTTTTGAAATTCAAATCCGATTTAAGGACCAACGCGGATGGTTCATGAAAAGAGCCAGTTCCCCCCCCCCCCTCCCCATCCCCACCACTACTACCACCACCATTTTCCATAACATTGGGTAAAATACCCCAGGAGACTTTCCCCTCTCGACAAGCTACAAACAATTGGCGTTCTCTTGTTCTGCGATTACCACTGATGGGTAAGCAAAACCTTTAAAGTGCTGTCGGTATTCGGGAAAAGCACTTGATTTATGCCTGCTCCTTCCCATCCTTTGAAACATGCATCTGTCCCTTTTGATATTCAAATTTAACCCAGCTGAGGTTAACCTTATTTCTTGGTTAAGTTAAAGGCGTTCATCATCACTGTCATACATCTTTGATATTTACGGTATTTAGCTCCCCCCCCCCCCCAAGTTATACGTATTCATATGATACGTAAAAGTGAATAATCAAACATTTGTTGTTGTTTTTTAAGTGAGGGAAATCTAAACATCCCATCATCTTCAAAATGAATTACAGGTAAATGAAAAAAAAAAATCTAGACATCCGCTAGAAATTACATTTTACACTATTAGTTCATTAAAAATATCAAAAGTTATGTGGGAACATGGGATAGGGGATAAAAATATCGACTTATATACTCACTCTGGCTCGTCTGGTAGACGGGGCGTGTCCTGGGTCAGAATAATGCAATTTGCCACAATGGTGAGCATGACGAAGACGTCAAAATACGTGCAAAGCGGTTAAGGGCAAATCTTTACTGCAGTATTTGTTTGAGCGTATGTTTCATTTTGGTGTATCTGTAAAAATGTGCTTGCTAGTAACACCTGAGAACATCTCTGCATATATATATATATATATATATATATATATATGCAGAGATGTTCTCAGGTGTTACTAGCAAGCACATTTTTACATTTTTACATTATATATATATATATATATATATATATATATATATATATATGTATTATATATACTCAAGTCATTAAATAGTTTACACTATGAGCACTCTACAGAGTGGATTTGACAAAAACTGATTGACAAATTGCCCTACATCGACGTAAATTTGTCAATCAGTTGCAATGGAAAACATCTCGACGGAAGAATTTCATGAATTCGAATAATTACTGAGTTGTATATTACCATTATCATTATCATTATTTAAAGCTAGTTAGCTGATAACAATACGTAATAGCACTTAAACTAGTTGCTTGTTTCACGTTTGCACTACATATACTGAAGTTTAATGGTATTTTTTTTAAAGGTGAATTGCAGTAAATGTGGCATCTCTGCCCTAAATGTAGCCGTCAAATTTTCAGACCTTCGATCGCCTTTGAGTGCGATATTTCAGATTGCGATTTCTCTGTATCATTTTTTCCATAAAAAATCTGAGGGCATAATGCATATGATTTAGATTAAAACAAAATGAATATTCATATCTCTCTGTGCACACGCTAATTCTAGAGGAGAAATTATGTTGCCATGGCAAAGGATATTGGTTGGTGTAGATGTTTATCATCAGCCTTCGGAGTGGGTTAAGGGGAGATAGACACCACAAGCCTTTGTTTGTCGTGAAGCGGAATATCTGTGTACTCCTGAATTTTCGCGCCACCACCACAAACGTCTGCAGGTAGAAATGAACATAGAAGGTATGAAAATGTTGAATGATATGTTAACATAGTTACATAACGTGACACAAAGTTCGAAATAAGGAATATCGTCTAACTACTAATGATACCATTACGTCTATGAAAAAAAAGAGTGTTTGCCTGTATGTTAACTTGCATACGTCATGGCAAAAAAAAAAAAATGTTACAACAATGCATTGAAAAGGTGATACATTGGGAAGGCATGTTGCATTCAGGAATAGCTTTCAATTATTATGCCGTGAATTTGTTTCGAGGAAAGAGTGGAAAAGAAGCATCCCATTATCGATCGTGACATACTGTTAGATGTATTCAATATTGCAGTCATGACGGCAAGAATTTGGGAGATGGCGTCACCTATAGTGTTGGTACTCTAAGTGACGACGTTGGTAATAACTATTTGGTGAGAGGTGAAAAGATGAACGGCAAACATCGTGGACGTAATCCTTCTGTCGCGAACTCGTTCATTATGTGAAGGAGATACCAATTACATCGTCAAATTGCCACCATCACGAGCAAATACACTCACCCCTCCACCCAGCCTTACCCTCCATGCCTTTTTATCTATCTATCTGCTCTCAGAATGAAATAAGGAATATCGTTCAACATAGCCAGTGACTTCGACTGATTAACTAAGCGTTTCCATGGTAACGCTATGAGACCTTAGAGACGACCTGCGTGTTAAGAAACATTATTTGATGCTGATTAATTCAAACGATCAATTCGGAGAGAGGCTTGAATTGTCGTCTGATGATAATTAGGTACTGACTCTTCTCCTTTAAGCATAGCATTCTCCTCGCCAGCTTCAAAATATCTTATACATTTTACGGTTATTTCGAGTTGTTGTAGAGAGAAGACAAACACAGAAATGTCAAGTTCTGACGACGGGATTGTTTCAACAGGTACAATGCATAAAAATTACACAACGTAACGGCTGATACAAGTTTACTTCCGTTGTGTTTACTGATCCAATCGCTCTTTGAAAGATTAGCCAATCTCTGCTAATGGAGTTTACGATAGTACACTCCATCCGTACCTTTCGTTTTTCTCTTCTACCAGGTAGTCAAATATTGACCTATTGGCACTTTCACTGGCTCGGCTACATTTCCAAAGACAGAACAAATTACACATTACACTCAGTTTACAAAACCGCTCCTGCGACATCCATTTGACGTCTAAAATCTGTCTTGTTCGGCAGTGAACTCAGTACTATCGTCACAACTATTGTCATCTACATGTATGTGAGCATTGCTGATGCTAATTAACAATAAACATGATAAAGTACATGTGTGAGAGAGTTGTATGGGGGCATATTTGTTTGTTAAACTTTGGTTAGGAATGATGCGGCTCTTAATTGTTGGTACTGTTCAAACAATACTTTATGTTCAGAGCAAGAAGCTTTAATGCACACCTGTTGCTTCCAGTGAGGATCATTGTCTCGACATCGTTGATTTAAAAGGCATTTCGGATTCAATTTCACAAAGTGAAGAAATTTAGTTCATTCACTCTATTGAATACAAGGAGGCAGCTACTTCGGCAGAATATGGTTTGATCAATATGTGATCACACCAATTAGCAACGGGAAGTAAACTTCTTTAACAAATGTTTAACAACGTGTTAAGTACCAAATACAATGATTGGATGCATGAGCTCGACAAGGGGCAATATTGTTAAGACCTTTGATTTTGTCATAAGAGTAGCACAGCGTTGACTGACTGAAAAGTACATGATAATATATATATATATATATATATATATATATATATATATACATATATATATAAATATATATATATATATATACATATATATAAATATATATATATATATATATATCATACCACAATGGAAGTTTAAGAGTTTAGGACATTTCATATGACAAAACAGAAGAGAAACGCCGGAATGTCGATATCTAGTCTTTTATGTTTTTTCTTAGCATATGTTATAGAGTATTTTCTCTCAGTAAGACAATCCCATGGACTGAGTAACAAAACCTAAAATCTTTCATAGAGCAGGTAAGGAAGCTACGTTCAGGCACTTTTTGTATGCAATCTTCTTATTTCTATCTATTTGTTAAGCTAATTTGCAGACCAGTAAATAATAGTTTCTCTCTCATTGTTGTTGGTGTTGTTGTTGTTGATTCTTAAAGATTTCCTAAATTACCGAACGCGTCTTTTGCCATCAGCTCAATCTTGACTAGAACATGGAGACCAATAACTTTCTCACTCAGTAGGTCGCTTTCAATGGCGGCAGAATATGTGCATCCATTGTCGCGCAATTTTTTATTCCGGCATCAGGGCACATGCCTCGACCGCAACTTCTTGGAGCAATCAATATGACATTAATATTTAATTAGACTGCGCGAATGCCACAAAACAAGATGGCGGAGTCGCGACATTTTGTTCTCTGTTTTGTAATTTGTATCGTCTCGAGATTAATGCTACTACTTTCTTGAATAAATAGATTGTTTACGCTAAAATAATGCTTGATATTGATAGTCAGAATGTTAGTTATCATAGAATACTGCTATGATGTTGGATGATGTTGAAATACAGGTGGAAAGTTTGGAGCAGGCCCGCGGAGGAAACGCGGGGTTTTTGACAGCACCTACGACTGTTTTTTAACTGCTGACGTCACGTTGGTTTTGATCAATATTCTAAATAGAGTTGCCTTTCTTTTCCTTTGTCGTCTATCTATTTGTTTGCTTGGCTGCCCGGGATCCCGCCCAACAAATACTGTGGTAAGGCAGAAAACCAAGATGGAGGAACCTTTGAATAGAACGAATAGACATCACTTTGGTCTTTTTCTTTTTTTTTTTCTTTTTTTTCTTTTTGCTTCGACTGTTTGCTGTGGAGACAAAATGGCGGCCATCTCTTCGCTTTTAAGACGGTAGTTCCCTCTGCATATGCCCAGGAATAAACCCGAATTCCACTAAATTTACAATGTTAGTACCGCACATGTCAAAATCCTTAGCTGCAATTTGATAAATCTTGTTGTTTCTATACACTCTACACCAGGGCGTGTTAATTCACATTAGTTAAACATCAGTCGTTCTGCTTAATTCAGTTCCCGTCACAACTAAAGAGGTACGGAAGAAATGGATACCTAAGGTCTTGCTTTAACCCTTACTTAAGAGAATTTCTAATATCATAATAAGATATGATATGTTCAGCAGTTTATTATGTTTTAAATATCAAACTTCATTTTCATGTTATTTCATTTATAATTTTACAACAAATTGTTCTTGGAAATGATAGGAGACTACTTTTCCAATATGTTTACATGTGATGATATTAAGGTTTTGATCCTAGATTCTGTAAAGGCAAAGCATGGCTGTAAATTTATGAATGTCCTCGCATAAAGCAGTTGTATGTATGCATATGTTAATACAAATATAATATGTTGTAATCTAACTTTGAGCGTATGTATGTGAACCTGTGTATACACGTACTTGCTCCTAAGTGTTTGTTTGTTTGTTTTTTTATAAACCATTACAAATATAGTTATCTTCATATCCTTCCCTCAATTTTGTGTTTAAAGCATAACAGGAGTTATTAAAGTTTCATTAAAGAAAATAATAGCTACAAGTATAAACGCACCCCTTGTATATCTATACCAGGGCAAAAATTGGTTCGGTGTCAGTATTGCTAGAATTTCATAAAAGGTAGAGAAATGACAGACAAAAGGAAACGTATCAAACGATTATATCATCTCACCACAGGTATTTGATCCAGGTGATTCAAACTTTTCGGCTTAATGAAGTATTTACTATCACCAATAATGTATCATGCACGTTTCCCGTGCATTGCGTTCAGAAGTACATGTAACTAAAAAGGAATGATAACGTGTTGTAGAGATTTGAACACGATATTTTGGTGTATACGAATTTTGCTTACCCTGTCGTCTTCCCTTCCCTTGTCGAATTCTTCCAGAGGAGTGCTCAGGAGCTTCCTGGGGAAAGGACCGAGCTTGGCTGGTACCACACAGCCAGCGTCCAACTCGGTATCGATCTCAGGACCGCCATGTTCCTCTTCCTCCTCCTCTTCATCCTCGAGTTCGGGATGTTTGCCAGACTGGACGAGTTTCTTTCTTTCGAGCTTGGCATAGTACCTCTCGTCGCCCTCCGCGATGGCCTCCGGAGTGAGTTTCCTGTAGTTGATGTTGTCGATATTATCCTTGGTGATAACGGCGGGTGTTGCATCCATGATTGCTGCAGGGCGGTCCCCTCAAGACTGTCCCCTAAAAATCCTCGAGAAGGATTGTTCTACGATAAGTCAGAAATCTTACGATGAGCTTTCGTCCAGACGATCAGATATTTCTCTTGGGTTGCCATGATGGTTTTACCATTTTGCAGACATTCAAGGTGGACTGGCGAACCACGCAGTGGAGAAGTGTTCAATCGAGATCTCGGAAAAAACCAACGTTTATCACGCCGACACCTATAGAAATATTTACCGAGCAGCTGGAATCAAACTCTGGTCACTTTAACCAATATCCCCTTCAAAGTTTACACTCGCCGCATGTATTATATCCAAAATAAGAACCTCTGAAATATTATGTAGGTGAGGATGTTCCTCTCGGCTATGGCGTTGCCTAGATGGGATCAGCTCGCCGTGATCTGTATAGGGGGTAAAGGAAACAGTAGCTATTGATTGGTAAATATCACACCGTCAACATCTGCGCCATAGCACCAACCACATGCCGACAAACATTTCAAAATCTCCTGAGAGGTTATTACTTACCCAACCTGATACAAATCCTGTAGAGTATGTCCTTGGATTTATCGAAGAAACGGAATTGATACTTACTTTTAGGTCTGAAAATCTACATCATTCCATGATTCTCAGCGATGTTGGAGGTAATGCTTCGACCTGCCCCGTAACTCTTGCTGATGGCGGACGGGATGTGCTTGAGTCAACAACGTTCTATCTTGAGTAATCTCCCCCTCCTATTGTTTGTGTTCAGAAAGTATTGGGGACTTAACTCGAGGGGGTCATCTTTGCCCCGTTAGTTGACGTAGGTTACCATGGAGCGCTCCTTTGTACGTGGCCAGCGCCTTTATACCCCACACAGCCCACCGAACAACAGGCGCTCTCCCTACCACTCAGTTATATGCAGCATTAGCAGACCGCTAGGCCGCGGAAGAAAGGAGAGAGAGAGAAAAGAAGCGAAGGGGATGAGGAAGAGGGGAAGAGGGGAGGGGGAGCCTATAAGGTGTGTCATGAAAGTGTATACTAAAGAACAGCAACAGAGTATCATCCAATTATCAATGTATGAATGCATCGTAGAAACAATAAAATCAAATTCCCTCCATGAAAGTGGGTCTACCTAGTTTTTCGGCAGGACTATTCAATCAGAGAAACGTTATTGTTTACTGAGAAACAAAACAATATAATCAAGTGATGATGTTCAAATACAATAGTTTGAAGCCATTCGGATCTAAAAGGTTTCGAAATTGAGATCATTATTATATCTAAACCAAAGAAGTGGATAATTATGGAAATAAATTCTTAAAGTAATTATGCATGCATGTAATCATTTATGAGTTTATGAACATTATTTTTCTGTCTCAATCATTTAATTGTAATCATAACCATTATCAAAATGACAATGTCTCAGTGGAAGATCTATGAGAGAATCGCATACTTATTACTCGTTGTCCAAGATAATCTAAAATGGTAACATATTGATGAATTATGCACTGAATATACATATACCTGTACATAATACATTAAATAGATTATTAATTAAAGTTTTCCTACAGACCAACAAACATTAAAACATTTCAAAAGAGTATTATTTACTAGATTTAAAATCCATTTTGATCAGGTAGTCACCTCAAAAGTAGCACTTTTTTTTCGTGTAGGAGCTGAAGTGAAATTTCAGTTGGTCACGGAAATACTCTCTTGATGTTCTTCAAAATAAATTGCCGTCAACAATCAATGTTAAATCTAGATTATTGGTGTTTTTGTTTTTTGATCGTTATTTTGCTACAAATAATAATATAACTGTTACTCGAGACGCACATCGTAAAAAAAAAATATAATGACTAGTGTTTTGGATCCAAGAAAATTTTACTTTTCTGCTACTCCTTCTGCTGTTACCACTACCAGTATATAGTTTTGGTTTGACTTTTATCATTGTAAACTTTTGAATTTCTCCGTTTTCGTTAGATTACATTATATATATATATATATATATATATATATATATATATATATATATATGTGTGTGTGTGTGTGTGTGTGCTTCCTTTTGAACTCATTTCGTACGTTTACGCATCGATTTATATTTTCTTGTGATAAAAATTGCCGAGAATGTAGAGATTAATAAAAAAAAAGTAAAATTCATTGGTTTACTTCCTTAAAAACAATATGTTAAAGGGAGTGTACAGTACTGGTTGAGGTAGGGTTCATGTTTTGAACATTCCTAAGTGAGATAATGAAAAGCCTCTTATGAAATATGAAATAGCATGTAATTTTAAGAAGGATTCAACGTTTATTTGATGAAAATTGGTTTTCAAATGGCTGGGATATCAAAAAAAAAGTGCTAATAATAAAAGGCGACATGCCCCAACTTTATTAGTATCTCTTTGTTTCACCTTGTTTTGGGATATCTCAGCCATTTCAAAACCGATTTTCATCGAATAAACTTTTGATACCCCTTAGAACTGCATGCTCTTTGACATCTCAAAGAGTGGTTTCTGAATATCTCACAAAACGTTAAAAACTAAATCTTCACCTCGACCAGAACTGTACACACCCTTTAAGATTTTCGGGTTAGCTGAGTGTCGTGAGTGTGGTGGAATTTAGATGGGAAAACTATTCAGCCTGTTGATTTCGGTTGTTTTTATTCGTTTGTTGTTTGTGTCTTATTGCAATATCGACAGCACCTTTTTGCTGCGACACTGTGTACCAATCTTGTAGAAAATGCCCTGACAGCCCGCTATAAACCATTTATTGTTATGCTAATTACAAGCTAGCGCACCTATGGTACACTTCCTTCCCTCTCTCTCTCCCCCTCTGTCTTAAAGAAGATAACACAAGGTCCTTTGCCCGCGGTCACTTACAGTAGTGCTTGGGCTGAGAAAGAGCGAATCCCACCAAGGGTCTTCGTGGGGGGAACTCTTTAATGATTCGCATAAAAACGTACGAAGTTGAGGGAAGGACGATCAAATCAGAATTGGAAAGACTTCGCTTTAACTAAGACTTTAGTTTATCACTCTCCCCTGCATTCCCTCCTGCCTCTCTTTCTCTCTATCTATGTATCTATCTATCTGCCTCAATCTGTTTTTGTTTCTGTTTTCACCTATATGAATTTCTCTACATTTCATTTTCAAACATAAGCCGCAATTAAGATTCAAATACAAAAACTAATCATGGCTATTTTTGCCGAGTTTGCTTCTCAAATTTTCGTCCTTTTTGTAATTAGCGTCTAGGGCAGTTGATTCTGAACTCAAACACGCAATTACTTAGCTGTAACTTAACAAGAAGAAAATCAAAGCCACTGTGCATTTCTTCTTGGATTGCTGCTTCAATTGCTTCAAAATAATGATCTCTGTCTTGATCCAAACTTGAACGATGCATCTTGCTACCCATTATAGATCGAAGTGATATCAAGGGAGTCACAGCTCCTCAGCGGAACATCAGTCTCTTTCGTAGCCCACGTATTCTGCCTTCGTCTTATCCACCTGCTCATAATTTTACTGCTTCTTGTGCTAAAGAAGAAAGTGAGCATGAAAAACAAAACGTGAGAGCTCAAGACAAATAACGATATTCATGTTGATGGCAGAGAATATATTGATTGAAATGATTTGTTTTCAGAAAGCTGATAACTGGTCAATATTGCAGCCATCGGGTCATCTTTATCACACTACACACTCATAAACATGTTAGCATGAATTATGTATGATACAACACATAGAAACAACATGGCACAAATGTTTGATGTCGTGGAAAATATGAACAATAAAAATAGCCTTGACTGAATTTGAACATAATCTGATATCTCAATGTTCAAAGCATAAATGACTAAACACACGTATGGTTCAAATATGATTGGGCAATACATATATTTAACAATTAATTTAGTATAGAACTACACAATTCTCTCTTCGTTCATAGCCACAGCATCATAACCATACTGATTGAAATCTCTCCATGAAGTGTGGAAACATACACATACTTCATTAACTGTACAAGTAGTTAAGTAGGTTCCATCATATTTCTTTAAGATTTATAGTTAGATCGAAATTTTCATTGACTTACCACTGACCACCGTGTTCTATGTGTTAGCAATAATCTGTTGTGCATCCTATTTTTTGTATACATTGTTATATTCTATGTATTTTTTTCATTGAGAAATATGACCACTCGATGACAATGAATTGAAATTGAAATTGAATATCGGGACATGGATTAAAGATTTTTGAAATTATTCGGAAAGCAAGACTATAAAAAATAGAATTGATATGGAGAACATAATATTAAGGGCCTACTCGAAATGCTGCGTTATGAGTTCTAAGTATGACGTCATGTTTTGATAATTACCACATGTGAAGAGTTTCATCGCAAAATGACCTAAGCGCCATTTTTTTTTTGAAGTAAATCCATCATCAGACGGAACAAAATAAAACTTTTGCAATGATGCCTCACTTATTGCATAAGAAGGAATATTCCTGAAGTCATGATCATCATTTTCTTTGTTTTTTTAGTACCTTTGTACGCAAATATCTCAATTTAACGAGAATGGAGTTATGTCGTTTTGGGATCAAACTCTTCATGTGAAGACGAGGAATCGGGGTAAAAACGTATGAGAAGGGGATAACGTGTGAAGTACTGACATACCAATACGTGGGCCTATGCTATATCGATTGCGGTTCTTGATGGCTTTTACACCTATAGGAGAACGTGGTTTGGTGGTAAACGTGACAAGTATTTTAATGATAAGCTCCGTTTTCCCTGAACACTTGCATTTGCTGAAACTGAAGAAGTTCAAAAGCTGAAGTTCTTAAATTCATTCGACTTTTCTTTTCTGACACAATTCTGACAAAGACGTGACTTAATTGGCAGATTTCATAAACTATAATGACAATGGTCTCATTACTCTCTCCTGTGTTGGAGTTAAAGCTCCACAAAGGGTCCCTGTCAACATTTATATAGCCCTTAATTGCAGAATTTATTGCCAGGTGCACGTATACACCTGCTGGGTTAAAATGGAAATCGTTGAAAATCACCTCGTGTCTCTGTCAGTAGCTCCATGGTGTAATCAAGCAGGATTCGAACGAATGACCCTCTAACGACCCAGGGTCTCATCCACTATCCTTATGCCAAGGTATACAGTCCAACATTCACTACCAGCATTCTCATTTGCGTTCAAAAATAAAACCTTGGTAAGTAATTCAAAGGTACAGTTTACCATTGGGAGCAGTGATTTAAGAAATGTTCGAGACTTATATTTTGATGCATATGTGTAGGTCAGTTGTATCACAAAACATCCTACCATATAAAAAAAAAAAATCGCAGTAAAACTAAAAATATAAGGAGATATCACTATTATCTCACTAGACCATAACTGTAGACGGTTTAGTCTGGAAACAATTTCACTTGTTCACATTTTGTATATTAAACAATACTTAACATTGAATGTAATGATTAAAATCTTTACACTGGTTGTTTATATCCCTAACTCACATTTTAGAACTAATTTGAAGCACTAAAGCTGGGTTTTTGTTTCATCTGCAAATGGTAAATAATGCCTTTAAGGAGAAAAGGATTTGTAGTTACGTCACTCCTGCGACCGTGCCATCTCTAAACTGCGTAATTTTAATTCAGCACAATGACTGGAGTCCTCAGTGAGAGCCATTGCCTTAATTTCCTTTTTCTAACTTGTTCGATTATCTAGTCCTTGGTGAAAATTTCACACTACTTTGAAACTCAAGATATATATCAACTTTTCATTTTATGCTAGCAAAAAAAAAAAAAAAAAAAAAAAAAAAAAAAAACCTGACTCACATACATTCACATAATAGACGCGTAACTCTCGACCTTATTAGTCATTTTCAAGAAATTTCATAACCATAACAGAATCAAAGTTAGGTCATTGTCAAGTTAGGAAATCAAAATCATTGTTCACGATCTTATGCAAGGAAATGTTACAATTGATAATTGAAGCTTGCCTCTGTACAAAAAAAAAAAAAATACAAAAATCACACAAAGAATCCTTATTGAGCCAAAATTTGTATTGCATAAGCGCATTTTGGTCGCAATCGTCTCATGATCATCGATTTCAATTCTTCTATGAAAGAATAAAAGTCGCTGTGGGAGGTCGAAATTATGGTGGAATCACAGTTATTCCAAGAGTTTAAGTGGTCATATTGGCGTATTCAAGCACATGCTAATTGAGGAGAGCACTTTTCTATACATCAGCCATTAAACTGACTCTATTTTAGCTTGAAGTCAATGTTATTAACAGGCGCTAACACGTCGGTAGTGTTGAGTGTGCATCCACATACTAAAAACTAAACTCATCAGACATTGGGTAAAATTCTCGGCGGTAATTTGCAGGAGTGGGGCCCACACTTTCCATTTGGCGCCATAAATGCATTAGGCAAGCAGAGACTACCAGTGTGCTCTTTATTGAACTCACTCAGACGCAAATTGGCCAGTAATTTGCTCCTTGTTTGAGGGAGCGAAGACTTGAATGCTAGTAGCAATACCGGAAACTGGGCCCGTCTTGTCGGACAGGTGCTTTTGATTGAGAGTGGCGAGAGAACTCACGCACTCTTGCTTCCAAGTAAGCAAGAGATGGAGGTGAGAAGACTGCTGCAGGTGCGTGAATTGCTGGGCATTTGATAGGGCGACGAAAGCACATTACATTGAAGAATAAAAACAAAGTGTTGGCCAGAGTAAAAGGAGAACAAGCGTGAGAAAGAAGGACTGACATCAACAGCAACAAAACTACAACAAAAACTACAACAAAAATAAAAGTTTGAATTCTTTACATCACACACTGAAGAGAAAATCCATGTTTTTTGTAACAGTTCTCCACATCCAACGTCTTACACATCACAACTCAAAAAAATGAAAGATTTTATTTTTTTAAGTTTAATACTCATCTTCGTAGTCATGTAGTTCCCTTGTTCCCTCTGATTAAGCTTACATCACTGAACCAAATGCCATTCCAAATCACAGCCTACCATGAATTCATTTTGTCATTGCGCCGCTCGCAGCCAACCTTTTCTCCTCCTGTTTTGTTGTTGTTGTTGTTGATGATGATGATGATGATAATGATGATGATGATGATGATGATGATGATGATGATAATGATGTTGTTGATGATGATAATAATAATAATAATAGCTGCTTATATAGCGCATAATATTCCTGGAATCTCTATGCGCTTTACATACATGTAAATGGGTAGAGTACCATAAACTACAACTTACATAATTTTAACAAAACAATATAATTAAACATACAAAATACAACTTATCATAATCATCGTGATGTTGTTTTACAGTATGAAAATCGAAATGGCGATATTTTTTTTTATTCATAGTCAATTATCGACTCCGTGTCAACACGTAAGGCTGCTATCTATCCGGTAATGGCCGAGGAACTGTGTCCAACTGGACTAGTATCCAACGCGGAAGAAAAAGGACAAGAGTGCAGTTTGATTGATTACGTTTTCTCCCAGTCACGACTTGCCATGAAGCAGGTGTTTTGAGATGACTAATTATCACTTCTGCAGGCTTTCGACACTTGCAAATGGTAACTTTACTGAATAAATGGCAATTGATTACATTCATTCTACTGATGTTTCTATGCACGGTCCCTTTCAATCACTTTCACGCTGTGGCAACATCTTTTTATCACTTTTCGTAAGATATTTCCCTTTTAAATAATTGTCGTGTGTACAAGGTAATACAAGGTATAAACAAGAACGGAAAAAAGCTGTTAGTTTCAAGCTGAATTGAGCGATTTGGTCTATTTGAGTGAATAGTGCCTATGTCGTAACATTGTAATGTTTGTATTTTTTTTTTTTACTTTTAAACAAGTTTTCAGTTATCAAATGTTTTAGTACATAAGTATAATTTAGATTAATTTTGCATAAATATGTTATTGATATTTTTTCGAGTCATCTGTTTCTGACAATCTCTGCTTTTCTGTAGATCACTCTCTTTATTTTTTACCAATGCAAAGTGTGCATCGTTTCTCGTTATGTTATTATCCGTGAATATATTCTGTGCTATACTTTCTGATTTGCTCTTCTTTCAAATTGTGTAACAATATGAATTGACAATAGCATACTACGTATTATGTATTACATTTTGCTTGATGAAAATAAAGTATCATCGAATTTAATGAAATTGAATTGAATGAAATGAAATTGAATTGAATTGAATTGAAATGAAATGAATTGAATTGAAATGAATTGAATTGAATTGAATTGGATTGAGTGCTTTCACTCAAGTGATATACTAGCTTTTGGAAGGTTCACTTAATGTTTATTCATTTGAGGTAGGCTCATGTCTAACATAATTATACATACGTACAGAGGAAAATACAAAGTAACTTTACATTCTTTAATTGATTCGTAGCACTTTGATAAATTATTTATACAAAATGTCAAAATTGAAGAAGCGAGAGGATACGTTTGGCCGAGACTGAATGCCATTCATCATTTTCATTCTTTGTTTATATTATGTTAGAAAGTTGGCAATATTGAATGAAGAGCAACTGTCTTTATTTATGTCTTGCTCCTTACCAAGTCTGAGCTTTACGTGTCGGCTCAAATATTTTTTCAATGTAACCATGGAGATATTGTAACTCCATGATGTAACCGTGTGTGTAATTCACATTGAATTCAGTAGGTTTTTTTTTTTTTTTCTCCTCACAGATGAAAATTCATGGCACCTTGTTCTGCTAATTGTTGTGCAAAGAAGTATTGACGCAATTGAAGAAAAGAGATATAAAAGCTATCAAATCTTCCATCGGAACATAGGTTAGTTTCTGATATCATTGCACTTCCTACTTTATCTCAAACTTATGATTCTTTTCTACCGATATTCAAAAAATTGGGGGAAGAATAATTTCCTCCTGGTATTCTTACATTGCGTTCTCTACAGAGATATTTCTTTTCGGGGCAAAATCTGCATTAATCTTCCTTAAACAAAACATTTTATTTTTAACTTCTCAAATTTTCAATGTAGCATGCACTGACACCAAAACTTCTTCTTCTTTTTTTTTGTCCATCTGCCATCAATTTGAAAGCTGAAGAGACTTCTTTCAAATACCGAGAAGAAGACATGGTTTTTAAGTGTGTTGGTTGCGTCATAAAATGGATGTAGTCTGACAAATTTGAAGTGCGTTGCAGAAAATTCAAATGTAGTGATTACGTAATCAAATCATTGAAAGATGAAAAAAAGAGAAAAAAGCAGTGGTTTTCGAAACATATTATGTCACTATTAAAACTTACAGACTCAAAATGACAAAACTTACTTTTTTTTTGTCATGTGTGTTCCGCTCTTTCAAAGTCTTCTTATTCTTTCTCTGCTGCTGCGCCTCCGAAAAGTCGTTGTAGTCGTCTGCTAGCTTGCTGGCTGGCTGGTTACCATGATGATATCTCAGACAGTTGTTAGTACTCTGCTTGAGCCGGAGACGATGATTTCATAAGCATCACGAGATCTCATCAGCACGTAATGTAAGTAGACCAAGGTTTGAAAGACTCGACATCATCGTAATAACGTAATTAATGATTCGTCTGTTTTCCTGGTTGATTTGTCGTTTTGCTTATTGCTTGTTGCTTCAGTTTCCTCTTCAGCTTCTTGTGTGTGTGTGTGTTTTTTTTAGTTCTATTTTCATTGTAATGACATTCAAATTCGTTTGTTTTCCAGGCTATAGTGTTTTTTGTTTGTTTGATTGATTGTTGTTGATGTTTCGCTTCCTGTGCTTTTCTTTCTTTCCTTTGATAATGCCATCATAATTTGTTTGTTCCTTGGACCTATCTGTTTGTTCGCCCTTTTGCTTGTTTTATTGTTTATTCGAATACCTTTTTCACTTCTTAACCTTTTCGTTGTATTTCTACGTTTTGTGTTTTTGGTTGTTTCCTTGTGTTTGTTTGTGTGTGAGTCACTTTCTTTGTCCAGCTCCCGGTGATGATATACCTTCAGCTTATTATCAGACAAGATTATTCAATCTTCAGCAGGATATGGACCTTAGTATGTCGAATAAAAGCGTTGACGAATAGCCCTACCGTGTTATTATTGTGTTCAATTAGTATTTTTGATTTAAAAAAAAAAAATAAATGAATTCAATTTTCTGAAAATCGCCTCTTTCGCCTATCATATAGCTGAATACAATCGCAGAATCCAGCCCAACGGGAATGTAATTTGTAGATCACTGTCATGTGTTCTGTTGTTGTTGTTGTTGTTGTTGTTGTTGTTGTTGTTGTTGTTGTTGTTGTTGTTGTTGTTGTTGTTGTTGTTGTTTTAAATCTCAGCTAGCCCGCTTACAAGATCATAATTATTTCAAAGTTACATCCAGCACCTTTTCGTCTTGTGCAATTAGTACACTCATCTATGTCTTCCATCCTTCTTTCTTTCTTCCTTTCTTGTTTTTTTTTTCTTTCTCTCATTCGTTTGCCTTGTTCCATATTGCATTACAAACTCGTTTTAAAGGTCCAAGGTTTCAAGAGTGACCACTCTGTATTATAAAGTTTAGACTTGAATCATAGAGTGGCTAGCCGGACATAAAGAAGCAGTCTTAAGCTAGAGCCAAATCAAAACAGGGTCACCGGCTTAATTCTGCAGAAGGTGTTTGATAATGAATGATAGTTTATAGTTGATACAATCAAGAGCATATCAATTTTCATAATTGTAGCGTTATCATCAATGCTTATGCCATATGCTTCGACACTTCAATATTCGTCATTTCGTCACTCAATATTTTTAGCATAGGCATGATTGGCTGAATAATTCTATGAATAAAAAAAAAAGGCGCTTTTCATCGAAGATCCAATTTGTGTGGTTAAGATGTCATGAAGAAAAAATGATATAATAATGGTTATTTGATTTGTAATATATGCCGGAAATATTATGAATGATATGGATAAGTGAAGAGTAAATTTTCTCTTTCGGCAGAATTGCGTGATCTGCCAGATCAGCAGAAGATGATCTTCTTTATCTCTATAAGCTGTCTTACGTTCTATTACACTCCTGGACGCGTCCCATTAACACCCCTCCACTCTACACACACACACACACACACACACACACACACACACAACCTTGCACACTCTTCTTATTAGAATTGGAGGAATATCTATGGTTGCCCATTTGCGCTAAGAAAGACTTTACCACCACTGGGTCCAATCAATATGCAAACTACATTCTGTGCAGCAGTAGATGTCTCTATTGTGAATTTGTGCCATCACCCACCTCATCACCCATTCTATTGTGTCTGATTTGTATTGATCAAGACTCTTCCCTATCGAACACTACATTACACAAAGTGGTTTTTCGTGCGTCACCAATCGGGAGTTGTGCCGCCCGCTCCAAACCCCAAGCTTAGAAACAGTGGTCAGAAATAGCAATGACCGTCATATTACAACGAGGGGAACGCTAGAGGGCGTACTTACTAAATTCGTTTTGGACTTTCTGCAGAGCACGCTGGACTCACTCACTGCTTGCGTAACGAAAAGCGAATCACGTAACAACGTGACCTCTGTCTGATACAGTACGGAAATTCTGATATTTGCTTGATGTACTTGACTTATTTACCAAATTCAGGCCTGCCTAACCTTTTTTTTTCTTGGTTCTAATTCTGCTTTAGACGATTTAGTTTTTATATATATATATATATATTCTAATACGTAACCTGATATATTTCGCATTTATTTGTTGAATCGACTGATTTCAATACGAAGACAGATCAATCAAGGATTTGCTCACATTATACCTAATATGCATATATTGCGCCAGAATGATTCATGAAGGCCTGCAACCTTGTGTTGTTGAGATGTTAACTACTCCAAGGAACGCAGGTAGTACACCAGATTTGTTCGTTATGGAAGTTTTTGAATGACAAGCACCTAGATAACACGGAAAAAAAAAAGGATGTACCTCATCTGTTAGAAGAAGATAACTCTTTCAGACATCTCTGTCCACATGACATAAACACACACACAAACACACATAATATCATTCATTCATTTTATTTGCATATCCGTGGATGGATAGATTCACATACATATCTTTGCGGACATTTTCTAGCTGACATGGTCAGGGAAGCATTTGACTTATTTCATACATGTGAGCATAGTTTTGAAAGAGAAAATTGAGATTGCTCATCGTTGAATGAATACGTGTTGCCATTCTCGATTATTTTATTTAGAGCAGTGTAGAGTGTAACTATGGTGAAAAAATTGAAAACGTCAGATTACACTCTCTTGGAAATGCAATTCTAGTTTAGACATGGTCTGTCCCTTATGACATGGTGTTTAAGCTAAAATACGGAGGCCCAGGGAATCGGAATAGTTACAAGGCAAAGGCGCGTTGCCCTTCATGAACGTGTCGGGCAACAAAGCAATGATGTCATAAAGGATAAAAACTGGTAAACAATTAAAGAACTAACAATGGCAAAGTGGCCATGATTTGCTAAAAGTTTTTATCACGTCACAGTGAAAACGAGTTGGGAATACAAGTATAATGATGACATAAACAAAGCCTACATATATCAAGTGTGGTATTCTGTACAGAAATTTTGACCATTTGATTGTGTGTCACCGTTTACAATCTGTTTGAATTGATTTTAGTTTCACTACCTCATTATGTTTGGTCTAGGTTCATCTATACGGTAGTAATCATGACAATGATTACGACCGTATCCGTCTAGCTTTACAGTATATCATTGATTTAAAACAGCGGGTAGAGCTTTAATGTTTTTAAGAATCGGCTTTCTTTTTCATAAAGTGATGAAATACGAACCGAATCAATTGTAGTTAATTTCTGTGCAGTTTCACAACTGCTAGAATTCTGATACGGAGGTCATTTCGCTATTTAGACATACAAGGTCTGCATAACATAATGGAATTTTTAGTTATAGATATGATGTAGTATTAATTTCATTTATATCTGTCGTGCCTACACAGTATCGATAATTATTGTGTTCGTAACAAACAACATGTTGTCGTGCATAGAAACGAACAGAACAAAATACATTGAGACAACAAAGTCACTAAGTTGGCCTACTTCATGAAACCAATGAGACGTTTTGTTTAAATCTTTCGTTTCTTTTGTTCTTGTTTGGTTTAGTACTCGACCTAATCAGAATTGACATGCTTTGTGAACACTGGGGGACTCAGAAAAGAGAGAGAGGATTTTAGAATGCAGGTGCCTCAAATCTGTGTCAATTGATTAAGAAGAAAAGAGACGGGGGAAATAAACACACGGACGGCTGCACCACGAATATAATATACAATACAAAAGGACAGAAGCGCTTTCTAGAGGACATTGGGTGGTTAAAAAAGAAATAGAATAGAAGGAAACGTTAAGATGACTACAGATGATCGCAATGCTGAAAAAAGACAATGAATTGCATTGTCTTTTTAATAATCTGGATGGAAACTAAATAATCATTTGATGCCGATCAATATGTTAGCAAGATGTTGCTCTCTCCTGTTGTCTTTTTCCCTATTTGAATGAAATGGTGAATACAATGTACACCTGTTCCACACGAAAGGTATAATATTGTAAACATTTGGTATGTATGATACATCCACAACATAATTATACATAATATCTATGATCACATATACACGTAGATCAGTCATACATATACAATTGTCATGTACAACGTATAGTGAGGATTTTGATAGTGTATATATAACTTAATGTATAGCGTATATGATGTAGTGTAATTTTATATGAATACGAGTATGAGAGAACTTGCTTGGAACGTTAAGATACAGTATAAAACTGAAAAAGATAATATTTCACCCTCTAAATGAGCTTCACAATAAGGCAGTGCTTACTACGACATT
The DNA here is from genome assembly GCF_964275005.1 of Diadema setosum. NCBI lineage: Eukaryota > Metazoa > Echinodermata > Echinoidea > Diadematoida > Diadematidae > Diadema > Diadema setosum. The sequence goes on from NC_092691.1 coordinate 41,303,364, forward strand.
ACTTCATGCGCACATAAATCTTATCTGGCTGTGATATTCTAAAGCAATTATTGCACTTGATTGTACATGAGACGTCAATTACTGTTGGCATTCAAACAATAATACTTTATGTAAGAATAGTTAAATAAAGAGTAGCATATAAAATGGATAAAGTGATATCATTTCATGGGTTTTGATACATCTGGGAGACTGTGTTTTTGGCACACATAGAGAAAACGTTTTTTACCCAATCTACTACATCGTTCTCTCTTTTTATTCTTTTTTGTCGAAGTTTTGAGTAAGATTTAAATCAAATTCGAAAACATAAAAAACACATGAAATCCTATGAATTTCGAGAGTTCCGGGACTCTTCCTATGGACTCTACCTATCCAACCATCACCGCTTACCACCACCCCCTCCCAATCCGGGACCCCCATCAGCACGAGAAAATGTTTCGCAGCCAGTGCATGATAATAGTATGTTTTTAACATTCTTACACATCATCACACATAGAGAGCGTCTCTTGTATATGTATACGTAGTGATTATTATATTGTCATGGTCGGACATCCGGGTAATTAGCAGCGACTGGAGTGTAAACAAATCTACGATCGGCGTATTTTGAGAATGTCATTTACAAATTACATAGAAGAATGGTAGATCGAGGTTTCTGAACGTCGACGCCGCGCGACCTGACACTGTTGTCTGTATCACCACGTAGATTCGTACACATGCTTGTGCGCATTGATGTATGTACAGCATTCACACCGATTCACACTCCCTCTACGTGTACACTAGCCTACTTAGACAGGAGAGCCGATTGTTTTTACTCCAGCTGCACCGGAAGTGACGTATAATATACCCAACCATAAGAATATTCCTTCTTATTACGACGGCGGTATTTCGAACATTAATTTGATCCTGCTGGTACTTATTCCTTCTGTCCCGAAAGCAGTAGGAGGCAGGTTTCATTTTCCGCAGCTTGCGGTATATAATCATAAATATACGCAGTGCTGTAAACTTTTAATCTGAATACAGTATTGCATACTTCATATATGATTACAGTTGAACCTCTCTTATCCGGCCTCCCTTTATCCGGATTTCTCTATTATACGGACGCAATCTCGCCGTGATTCTTTTTTTTTTTTATAATTACGGGAGGAAAGGGGGATTCCCAACTCCTCGAGAACTCCTACACAAACACACATGGATTACATATTACTTCCAACATTAGCATACACCTCTATTTTGGGGTCTGTTACTGAGTGTAACAATGAAAAGGTTGCAGTATACACATTACTACATGTGGTATTACAATGGGCTACATCAATACGGATCCCATCAGTACATGTGTATGTATATGTACATGTATAAAGCATTGAGTCTCCCGTATATATCCGGCCAAATCCCTTATCCGGATGAGTCCCGGTCCCGACTTGTCCGGATACGAGAGGTTCTACTGTATGTCAATACAAATGACTTCCCATCATGTAGCGACGCTGTCGTAAGTAGGGGGTGGCTCCTCGTTAGCGGATTGAGATCTGTCGTTGTCATTCAGGGCCGTCGATACACGCTTGATGTCGCCGTATAGTGGTGGTAGGTCTCGCTGACGGTTGACCTCCGCCATCGCCGACATTACGTCGTGGTCTACCAGTGGTGCTCTCGGCGATGTTGTTGTGCGGAACGAGCGTCTGGCCGTGGTCGAGTTCGTAGAAGTTTCGGTGTCAGTTCTTTGAGAACTTCTGCGACCTCCGAACGATGATGAGTGTGAGGCCATGGTGTTGCGGAGACGATCGGCGCGTTCGATATCCCGTAAGATGGATTGCTCGCAGAGATAAAGAACTCCGGCGCAGCTGAGTAAGATCACCGCAAGGCCAACGGGTATGCCGATGAAAAACGCGCAGTACATTCCGATAGCTGGCACGCACTCTGCGTGGACGTTGATTGGCCACGTGGTGGCATTCTCTCGCATGGTCAGCATCACAGCGTCCGCCTGATTCGGCATCGGGAGCGAGCACTGCATCATATCCTTGCATTCTGCATAGAGGGCGTCCTTCTCAAAAACAAGAGCGCTCCGTCGTACAGAGAAAGAGAGAGGAATGGTATAAGCATCCTCGCCACCACTGTCACCAGTCTCCTCCAATGTGAAGACAAAGCCAAAATCGTCAGATCCAGAATTCACTGAAAACAGGTAAGAATTCTGTTGACGGGACGTACAGGGTGCAAAAACATGATCTGCCGTTTCTGGAACATCACCATGCTTGATGATCTCATCAATTTTATTTCTTCCTTGAACGACTGAGAGCTTTATTTCTGTACGATTAGATGCACACAATGATACTGTGACATCTGACCCAGAATTCAAGTACAAAGCCCAATAATTCAAGTAGTTATCACTTGGAAACAGCATTGTTTCCTCCTTGACATACGAAATGGTGCGATAATTTTTGTAAGGAATGTCTAAAAGCATGTAGGCAGTGAAGCGAAGGCCCTCTGAGGCAGACTGTAGTGATTGCACAGACGATTGCGATGATGTCGAGGACGTCGATGAGGATGTCAAGGATCCGGTCGATGAGGACGATGGAGAAGACAAAGGGACCGGATTGGAGATCATATTGGAAGCCGTCACTTTGTACTGCGAGCAGAGAAGAGGTGAGAAGTTATCCTTGTTCCCGACTATCGGCCGCTGGTCGCCAGCCCCCAGCAAGACGTTGACGGGACCGAGTGAGAATCGGACGACGATAGCCGTGATGATAACCGCGATGCCTACGATGACGAATGCGATGGCCACTCTTGTTTTCTTAGACAAGTTTCTGTGTTTATAGTATAACTTCTGACAGCACTCAGGGGCAGAGTCGCAGTCGAAAACCTGTATTAAGTTAATCAAACAACAAATAGACAAGGGTCAGTAAACGCTGAAACTGGAAAAAAAAAAGTCGTGTGTTCTGAGACATGTATAATTTCACATGTTTAAGAGAGGAAGAAATCCACACCTTAACAACAGTCAGACAGTACTCAAAATTGTTTGGTTTTTTTAAAAGGAAAATCCAATAAGAATTTTGGTTGTTTTCATTCTGGATAATAAGTCAAGATATTGTTAGATCACTGCGGAAAAGATCTAGTGCAAAAGGCATTACACTTTTGTGAGATCATGGAGATCACATACACAGATGAGACTCACATATTTCACTCTGATCTCAGAAAAAAAAATCACGCTTGATTGTAGAGAAAAGAATATGATAATGTCAATGAATATTCAAAGCCTGACCTGGTGTGTTTTCTAGCCTAGAAGGAATGTACTCTTATCTTCCTATCCCAATTTATGGAAATTAGTTATCAGAAATCAATATAGTCGATAGCAGAAGAAAATTTGACCCGAAATTGACCCGTTTTTCTAAACATCCCGGTACTTTCGAATTGAAATCAATCGCCTCTTTTAAATCTTAATCGAGACGAGAATGAGTCTAGAGTGTGGAGAAATAAACCAAAAGTCAGGCATTTGATTGCACCGTTATTTGATGAAAAAGCATAAGCCTCTTTTAGCAAACATGGACCTCTCCGTCTCGTCTCGTCGCTCCCTTGCAAAGTATTACCCTCACACTCTCACTGTTAGTTCGGTCGAACTTTGAACTTGTTTTCTTCTTTTCTTTTAACCGCTTTGGGATCATAAGAAATACAATATCATTAATCATACATGAATGTTTAACAAAATACAAGTAATATGAATAAGAGTGGTGAAAAACAAGTAAAGAAAACAAGACAAGATAGCAGTTCAAAAAAAAAACTATGCAAGAAAATAAAGTGGGATAGAAGACTTATGTACATGACCCTGAAAAGAGCCTACTCACTCCCGACATTTCGGCGAGCATGTTCTTGCCATTTTGAAGAGAATGAATGATAAGTATTTTAGAGAATGAGTATTTTCTTCTAATTACCCATTCTCTTGGTAACGGCAAGAACATGTTTGCCTAAACGTCAGGAGTGAGTAGGCCCGTTTCAGGGCTACATACATAGCCAAGAAAGAATGCGTGGTGCAGCCTTCTGCCGCCCAACGTTCTACCGCCACGGAAGCCTTCAAAGATTTCATCAAGAATATAAAGCATAGCATTAAATATTTACAACAGGACTATTAACATGAACATGCATTTACTCATCTGTATGATGTAACTACATGGACGTGTAAACGCAATCCATACGTTGCAAAACCTCTACCTTTTGAATTTGTTATTATCATTTTTTTTTTAAATTGGCAAGTTTTGATAACGTTATCACATCCTTGGCATTACATAAGGTGGATATCTTTAGAGTGTTTAAACTGTTCGCAGGTCTAGACTATTCTCAATTATGCCTATAGGCCTTTACATGTGTATGCATGTATATATATATATGTATATAATAATCTTTTCATTTTTGAAGCGCCATGAGCACTGAAAGGTGGACCTGTGCGCTATGCAAGTAGCCACTATTATTATTATTATCATTACACTCTAAATTCGTTGGATTAAAAAGTAATCTAATAAGACCATGACGAGGGACAAATCCACATAAGATTACAATTTTTAGTCTAATTGATTTAGAAATTAAATCCATTAGATTTGAAATTAATAATCTTTTTTGGATTTGTCCCTCCTCGTGGTCTATTAGATTACTTTTTAATCCAACGAATTTAGAGTGTATTATTATTATTATCATTATACGATGGCTACACATAACTTTACCTCGTCGAGAGGTATGTTCCATTCATATCCGTTCCACTGGTCTCTACTCTCATTGTTGTTGTTGTTGTTGTTTCTGCTAGAGCGGGCGCTGGTCACTGTTTGGCCCTGTCGTCCGCTGATACTGACCGGGTCCATGGCTGATCGTCGACCATCGAGTAGGCCCTACAGTATCTAAACATGCAGAAGTAAAAACAGTTCTTTTGACAGCGGCGCCCGCGGGAGCTCTGAGTTCCTTTGACAGGGTCCAGGAGTCCACTATGGCTCCCTTGATGAGACGACTGTGATATTTTCACAAATTTCTGGTACGCCTTCGTCGAGTTCTGGCGGCTGTTGCTCGATCCGTTGATGCAGTATTTCGTTGAGGCTTATAGAGGTGGATGTGTTGTAAATGCCTTAATCAAAGATTCACAGTACAGACTGGATAATACCACTCCCAGTCATTTAAGTTCAAACTCCAGTAATGCAGTTGCAGAGACATGGTTTATATTACTACATGTACGCCAATCCCATTCTACGAACGCAAGCCGTCTGTCAAAAACCTTGGTTGTCTCAGTTCGCCATGGAAGGGGATGCTGTATACGTACACACTGTACGCAAAGCTAGAATACCTTCACACCACGTCAAACATGTGATTTCATGGGCATTCGCGTACATGTCATATTTATTTAAATCGGCGAGTATTGTACATCGACAGATACTCCGCGTGACTCTAAAGAGATCGTTCTGATGAGTATACACCATATATCTTTGGACTTTGACCCCAATGGACATATTGGGCTACATCGTAACACGGTTTGCTTTTCACCGTCTGCAAATATCTTATTTTTTATTGTTTTTTTTTTTTGGAAGTTCATGCGTACACAATCACACACACACCGACACACACACACAAAGGCCCCCCTCTCTCTCTCTCTCTCTCTCTCTCTCTCTCTCTATATATATATATATATATATATATCGTGTGATGATGCTGATACTCGTACCGTACCGTACGCCTTATGTGTATATTTATATATATATATATATATATATATATATATGATATGTATAGGAAGTGATGATTATAGATAAATAGACAGATGGATAGAGGTGTACACAGGAAAAACAATCATACTGTGCGATACAGTTTTGTTATACTATGTGGTAAGAGCATGAAGATTTTGTCAGTAATAATTTTGTTATATATATAATATAATATGTGTACATTGTATATTTCTGTGTTAGGTGCCTAGGGACAAGTGGCAACACACCATCCACTCCTTGTCTGTACCCGGGTTCCATGCCTGCTCTTTTGATTGTTGTAAAATAAACCAGCTGTAGGGGTTAATGACCACGAGATTGCTCATTGTATCGTAATTGTTAACAACCCTCCATCTGCACTGACACACTTGTAACACTGAACCTAATTTTTTATACTACCCCACTCCTGCCTGACATGCACCGCCGCACACAAACCTGCCACCCAATATCACATGATCACTCACATCCCGCCACAAGACAGCCACAAGACACCCAAGTAACTCACACGTCTGCTTAGCAGGTAATTATATTACTTAGTTTATTTATGATGTATGTTTTATATTTATTGTATGATATGTTTGTATGCCACATATACTCACTTTATATTCATTTACAGTTATACATTGTGAATGTGTTGCAAATTGCCAAAAATGTTGCCAAGTATGCTATGAAGCTATTAACTCACGCTGAACTTGTATTTAATATATTGTGTTCATGACTCCAGATTTGCTATATGCTCAAAAACATGTATATTTCATTTCATAAACAGATAATAAAGCTGAGGAAGACCAAGGTCAAAAGCTTCGTAACAGCCGGCTTCATGCGACATCTTTTGTCATCTACATTGTCTCGACTATATATATATATATATATATATATATATATATATATATATATATATATATATATGATTTATGTATGATATTAACTCGAACGTGACATAAAAAAGGTAAAAATACTGTGAAAGTGTGCTTGAATTTCAGCTTCCTACAAAAGAAAAAAGAATAATAATCGATTTAGGCATTTACGTCTCTTCAAACATAACGCTACCGTTCCGAAACTGTCCAGATTCAGCATCAAACCTAATACATTGTACATCACTATACACAGTCATCACAGGGGTATGACGCTTTTTTTTATGTTATTTTATCTTATTTCTGTTTTGTCTTATTTGTTGGTTTGCTGTTGCTATCTCTCTCTTTCCTTATTCTTTACCCTTGTGTAGATGTCTACTCAGCAACGGATGACATGATATCTACCTTGGTGTAGATGGCCAGACTTGTATACCCGATCATGGTCCGCCATATGGTAATTTTAGGAGTTTTTAAGAAAGACCATCATCAAATTGAGGACAATCAATTAAGCCTTTTCAATGACGCTACACTCTTTACATAACAAGACTTATTTTTGAAGACGGTATTGAAATTATCATTTAAGCTGCTTGTTTGCTTTTGTTTCCGAAACATCAAAATGATATTATGCGAAAAACACACAAATGAAGAGTATTGAACATAACATTAATTAAAGGCGAAAACATTATGTAACAAATAAGGATATGATTATCCAACGGCGGATAGTCAATTTCAGACCTATCTTCATGACACCTTAGATTTGTTCTTCCATGGGATCCAAGATTCATAAGCCTCATAAGATTCAGTTTACCAAAACATATTTTACAGTCATATTCGAACAGTGTGACTCCGAGTGAGTACATAGAGTATATTCCAAACAGTGACTCCCCCCCCCCCCCCTTCCCTCCAGGGTACTAAAAATGACATCCAATGCATTCCCGAACACGGTTATAACGAAGGAAAACTTCAGGCCACATCTGCTCTACATTTTTCTGTTGTTTATTTGTTCGGTTATAACGAATTTTCGATATAACGAAAGAAACTGCCGATTCCAAAGACTTCGTTATAACGGGAGCCCACTGTAATTGAACCGATATTCACAAAACAGTCAGTTCAGTTTGAATTATTCTACTACGTGTACTTAATGTACGTTATACAGAAATGCGTTGAGTAGTTCAAAATCTACGTACAAACTTTTAAACTCGATTAACTAAAGCTTCATGGATTTACTTATTGATTATGTTCAAATGACTTTACGTTAAATATTGCCCCACCTGCTCTAATCGGGTGTTTCTGCCGTGTTTCTCCGTGTGGGGGTTTTCGCTGTTAAATGCTAAACCAAATCAACATATTCCAAATATGGTAGGATTACAGAATCATAACATAGTTTCATATTTTGCTTCTTATTCCTAACAAACTCTCTCACTTTTCCCGGAAAACCTATCATCTTACTAACCTTTTCGCACAATTCCTCAATATTACGTACATTGTAGGTCCCATTTTAACTCTGAATCAATAATAATTCATACATAAGGGATTATTTGAATCTTTCAACTTGAGATATGGGGTTGGTTTTTATTTCCAATTAGTTCAGTGTAAAAATGTGTAATGCCTTTGAAGCATCTGTATACTAATCAACATGGAAACTGTTGTTTTTGTTTTGTTTTTGTTTCTTTTGGAGCAGTTTACTGTCAGCTTATTGTAATTCAGTCATGCGTTAAGTTTCTGAAATTCTTCATTAAGTATAATATTATGTTTTCGATTATTTTGGGATCTCTGAGTCGTAAATTACAGCATCTGTATAGAAATATTTTTCTGACATTTATCGAGACAATTTGGCAAATCGTTGATAACGAGAAATAACAGAAGTAATATCTATAAATAGGCCTATCTATCTCCAATGTATATCTATCTATAATCTATAATTTATCTTTTAATTATTTATTTATTTATTTTTCACATTTTATTCATGACATCAATGTAAAATCAAGTCAATATTATTTTCATACAATAGAGTTACATGGCTTTTCATGGTATGTCAATGTCTTTGCGAGGTTTTAGTAGAGGGATTGTAAAGTTGCGTAAATCGTCAGCCTTAGTTAATGTGGAGTATCCCGCTAGATCCATGGCTTTCCCACAAAACTCCTCGATCTCATTTACTTGCGCTGGAGACAAAATAGTCCTCCATTTTGAAGCAGTAATCGCGGAATCTTTCCTCTGATAAAATAAACCGCGGTCATCGTTCGTCTCTGACATGGGTTTTGTCGCGTCGTGGATGAAAACCTCCACCAAATAGGGCAGGTCCAAGCCAAGAAAAGAGTAGATTTCACGCGCCATAGAAATCGGGGCTGACGTGAAATCTTCGTAACGTATAAGGGTGTACCGCCCTTGTAACCATGACGACCACTCCTTTGCGGTAAGTAAGTTTCTCTCCATCCAACGACAGTAATTCGGGACGTTTCGTCTGACGAGTTTTCGGAAGACCTGGTAGCTTTGAGCATACGACGCTGGCAACGATTTCCTTGTCCTTTTTCCTCCAGACGAATCAACATTTTTGAGCTCGTAGTGCATTCGCGAATTCGTTGTTCCTCGTGGGTCACGAACGAGGTGGATGATGCGAACGTCGACACCGAATTCATCCACGAGAGAACGCAGATGGCGTATGTCAGCGCGGATAGTTTTTATTGCAATCTGCGTTTTGTGCGGTAGGCAAAGATCATGTAAGAGTCTCGGAGAAACATCGGAGCACGGTCCACTGTGAGAGCAGTAGGGCGCCAGCAGACGATTTTCACGCTTCCCTCCCCATTGCCGCATGATGTTTGCAAACGTCTGGGAAAACTGACATCTACTCATATTGTAAAGAGTGTGTAATATTGCTTCGTCTCTCTCATCCCGGGACATGCCATTTATTTCTGCCAGCAAGTTGACGGGATAGAGCGGCTCGAAGGAGTAGAAAAAGTCCCGGTTCTGATTGAACAACTGCCCGATAATCGATGAACCAGTCCGCATTTGTGCGAGTACCACAACAAACATCGACTTAATCCTTCCGCTCGTCTCCTCTTTGGTTTTAACATTGGGTTCATTACCTTCTTCAAATGCAAGCTTTCCTAATCCTGTTTTCTCTTGGGCATTTCCGTTCAACTGCTTAACAGCATTTTCGTAAGCTGTGTCTGAATCGTTAACTGTTTGGTATACTGTAATAAACGTGAGGCTTACACAGAATACCAACACAAAGGCGAGTGTCGAATGCAGCGTTCTACGAACGGACACCATGATTGCATCACCGCTTGTGGCCTCCGAGGAAATGAGATGCAAAGAGTTAGAAAGGTCGCAAACATTCCATGACGTATGCTGTTCTCTGCGTCACTCTTAGTCACTCTTAGCTGATTATTAAGTTTAAAGTGACGTTATATACGGCAACATGAAAGAAGTGCAAAGTCCCCTTTGCTTTCCATTTGAGAATGTTTACTTTCCTCGAAGAAGACGCAGGGCTTTGTTGCGACGCCTCGTCGAAATGGAGAAGAATATACCGAAACGCAAACTACACACAATTCAGTGAATCTGTATAGCTAAACAATGTCCACAAATGAACGAAAAGACACTTATAGGCATTGAATTAAACGAGTCCCTTGAAGCACTGACGGACCTGGGTGTACACACTGCATTCCGGACGTTGATAACTCTGTCTCAATCCACAAACAGTCCTCTACATTATTACTACCCTGTAACTTCTGTCCGCCATTAGAACGCAAGATGTATCGAAACAGGCTGGTTTCATACGATAATCCGGGAGAAAGGAATGGCGAGTATCACTTAAAATTCTCCTCAATGATTTGCCATGATTGTTACATGGGAGAAACTAGCAGAACCTTGAATGAGAGAGTTAAGGAACACAGAAGGGCACTGAGGCTCAACAACCCATCAGCACAAGTGATCTTATATACAACAACAACCCATCACACTCGGCGATAGCTGAACACGCCTACAATACAGGACATAACATTGAATGGGATGAGGCTCTTATCATTGACTTCGAAAGCAACTGGTTGAGGAGAAAAATAAAGGAATCACTCTGGATCAGAAGGATTAATCCAGCTCTCAATAGATACTCTGGCTATTATACCCTCTCACCCATCTATGGTCCAGTGATCAACAATTCAAGACAGCCAACGGCAGCAAGACAACATCTACTGCATAAGGCTTGAGAAAGTCCTCAGGAGCAGGAGGAATTAAAGCTAGCCCACTACAATTTAAAGGTTGGTAGAAGCTGAAACATTCAAATTTATTGTTATCCCCAACCGATGAAAGCTTTTCGTATCAGATAGGAAGTTATACAGTACATATTATACTCTTCATTCCACTCGTTCGATTAGGTTCGCGTGTACGTTACACCACTACTGATAGCTGCGAGGTCGTGCAGTCCTGCGCGCTCATCCCTCAGGCAGGCTGGCGGAAGTAGCGTTCTGTCACCAAGTGTAGTGTCGGGTTGTTAGTCACTATCCCGCTAGACACGTATTCAAAACTGAAAGCATATGTCGTTGTTTTTCATATGCCTAATGGTCAATTCCTCTTCACAACACGGAAGTCTGATGGGCCTAGTTCTCGATCTCTTGGCAACTTAACATGCTGATTATTCACTCATGACACATTGTCACTTGCATCCACGCCATTCCAAACATCCCGTCGGTTTGTTTTCGTTGACTTCTTATAAAAACTTATCCGACTTTCTCATAGAATGCGGGAAACCAATAGAGGCTCTCAATCTATACATCTGCTCGCTTTGAGTACTACTCGGGTTTCATCGATCGCTTAATCCTTCGCTTGGTTCAGTATCATGTAGGACTAACACTATACACTCATCAATAATAAAGTGATCCCCTCTTCCGGTCAGAATAGGCTATACCTACAACAATGCTTGAGGCGCGTCGAGAGAATTATGTGCAAAGTGCCATGGCCACGCAGAAGGTCGATATCACATGTACATGATAATTATGTTGCAAGATTTCAGCAGGCTCATATAGTCCATCGGCTTCTGACATCATATGGGCTAAGATGTATAATGCTTTCAACACAAAGTGCCGTCATGTAAATGCAGACATCCTCGGTGAAGTGACGTGAGTTTCCGTGATGTAAAATACCTCACCACTATAATTACTCATGCAGATTCGTCAAGCAGTCGTACAGTATGCAAGTTGGCACCATCGGATGAAGTAAAATTTTAGAAAGTGACGTATTCCCTACGCCATATCTCACTGCCGATGAGGCCGATATTTTTTCCTATATCACATCCTCTCACAGTCCAAAGTTTTCAGAACCATACTGTCCTTCCATGTATCTCATGTCCTCGCAACACAATGTGCATACAATAACAATTAAGAAATGCAATGTATAATCAGAAGCCTATAGGGTCCAAATATTACTTTCTTCGTTATATAGCACACACCATCCTACGATTGACATCATTGTGTGTCCGCTAATGAAGCCATGTTGCCAATGTCTGGCAAATGAATTAGCGCACTTTTTGGTTACACCTTTCACGCAAAAGGTCACGTGCACGCAGTAATTGCAGAAGTCTAGTCTTCTATTCGAGCTCTGATTATAATTCATTTGTTCAATTTACACTCACTGTGTTAAATTTTTCTTAATTCATCTTGGAACAATATTCTACATCATTTGGAAACATATTGATACAACTTGTCATCCTCAAAAAAGTCACGTTTTACTACTGAGGTCAATGTGAATTAGTCGTAACTTGATGTTTGAACGACTTGTACGCAGACTGCGAATGAGCAAGGTAATCCCAGCCCAATTAGGCGCACAGCCAGAACCTCGATGTTCAATATCAGGCAATGAAGAAAGGGAGAGGGAGATGGGGGGGGGGGGGGAGGGAAGAGGGAGAGAGAGGGGGGACGGAGGGGAGAACAGACAGACAGACAGACAGACAGTCAGACAGAAGTTGTAGCTCCGTGGACAGACTGAGAAAAATGAGAGGGAAAGGAGACCACTTATTTTGTTCCATTATTATAATCAATGCGTATTTTGATATTTTTTTCATATCTCTTGTCAGGTCAATTCAAGGTGCCGTTCTCTCACCTCCCTGCATGGTTTCACGAAGAGATTCTGCAATATCTTCTTTGAAGTTTAATGGAATGCAGCTACTGTTTACATCAGCTATTTTTTAAGACAAAGTGCTGATTACCTAATTACCTATCTCTTGACTGTCATCACAGTCACTTCGATTTGTTTTTAATATGACTGTCGGCTGCTCTTGCTTATTTGTATACCATGTATTGATGGTTATTGTTCTTGAGTTACTCTTTTGGAAATCAGTATATAGATTGTGGTGAGGGACCAATCCAAAATTAGGCTCTGATTGAGAAAACGATTGAATTCTGAATCATTTAATAGTGTAAGATTTTCAGTCTATTTTTGGATTGGTCCGTCGTCTCAATCTGAAGAATTTAGAGAGCAAAGGGTTCTGGGATTTGATGATGACCGTATTCAACTCCTGGTGCGACACCTGTGTCTTTCACAGTATTGATGATGGAGATGGATGAGGTTCTATAAAGTAAGTTTGAGTCGCCATTTTATGTTTGAGTTGTCTGAGGGTATACAGAATTAACAAACGAGAGTAGTAAGTTTTACTTCAATCTAATCTGGAAATAAAATCGGTTGAATTATCGATTTTCACATGATTCCATACATTTGTTAACATAAAATAGGTCGCAAACACATGCGTTATTGGCGTGGTGAAATAACTGTATCTCAATCTAGTCTAGTATAATCCCTATCATAGCGTGTATGCAACACAGCTAAACTGGAGTGGGTTCGTGCAGTAGCAGTATGTAATGGTGCACGTGTTATACCAAAATGTATAATTAAATAAAGTGATGCATAATATGTGCAAGTAAAATATGCTCTTGAATTACAGCATTCTGTCACCAACCGGAGGCTTCATCCTTCTAATGGCTATAATAGAAGCTAATAGAGCAGCCTCGTGGAAAGCAGCAAGGGTTTTTAGATATCAAACAAGTCCGGTCCTTCAGTTCACACTTCAGAACTAAAAGAAGCAAAAAAAAAAAAGAGTGTAGTCCTGGAGTTGTATATTACATGCATGAATGTGATCTATATACCGAGAAATTTGGCGAGACTGGTAGATAGTACCTCCATAAATCCATTATCATGATTATGGGATGCTATATACCATATCCGCGATTTATTATAGAGAGTGCGTTGTATGTCTGGTATGGGAGATTCGCGTATTCGTGAGTCGTCATAGTGCGGGTGTGACTTTGTCATGTACTAAGGAACTATTATACTCACCTCCATGCCTATACAATGCTTAACGTAATTGTACGGCGTATATCATTATATAGAACTAACAATTAAAGGACAAGTTCACCTTCATATACATGTGGATTGAGTGAAGGCAACAATGTTAATAGAACACATCAGTGAAAGTTTGGGGAAAATCCGACAATCCGTTCAAAAGTTATGAATTTTTAGAATATCTGAGCAATCACTGCTGGAGGAGAAGACTACTACAGTGTATGATGTCACATGCGTACAACAATATAAGGAAAATAAAAAGAGAATTTCACAAAACTTGACTTTTTGAATAAAGTGCACATTTCCTCGACTTGTTACTGACTTATGTTAGGGGCAATATTATTCCCCCTGACTTCTGAAAGAGAGGTGTCGAGTGTTCTTTTATTATGTGAGAAAAGTGAGAATATCTTGAATTTTCTTTATACTTTCTTTATTATAGTTGTACTCATATGACATCACAAACTATAGTAGTCTTCTCATCCAGCCGTGACTGAGCAGAAACTTCAAAAATTCATAACTTTTGAACGGATTGTCCGATTTTCCTCAAACTCTCATTGATGTGTTCCACTAATATTGCTGATTTCACTCAACCCACGTGTCTATGAAGGTGAACTTGTCCTTTAAAGAATGATCAAAGATCCACTTGCAAATACTATAGGCTACAAGCTCATGGGGGTACAGGGGATTATTCACAGTCTTCAAAGATTGTGGAGATAATCCCCTTAAAGCTTTCATCGTATAGCATGTGCTATTAAAGGAGAGTGCATGTGGTGCAGTGACTTCGTTCGACGATGGCGCTGAGTACCAGTACAAAAGATTTTAAAAGTGGCAATGTTCCATGCCGAAATTTCTCTCCATGATACAAACATGGACCCTACCAGAACAGACTAGTTCCGAGTAAAAGTCACGGAGGATCCTACCACTAGTCTGCATCTGTCCATAAATGATCCAAAAAAAAAAAAATTTGAAACGCCGCAAGCAATGTGCCGAGATTGGTGTTTGCAGTGTAGATGGTTCCAAACCCGAATCGATCATGGCCCTAGAATGGAGATTAACAACTCCACCAACCAAACTAACAAACAAAACAAAACACGTAATTGCACCATGAAACATACAAAAGCACGCACACATACGACAAAAAATAATCATTAGAACGTTTGGTAATCATCTCCCCCACCCCCATGTAGCTTTTAACGTGTGAAAGTGGTGGGCCTTTCCATGCCGGGGGAGGGGGAGATTATGTCCACAGATCTAATAGAGACTATTTTTTATAGGTGTCATTATATTCACCAAAAGTAGAGATACTGACACTAGGCCTAGGCCTACATAATGCACATCATGTATTGTCGTGTTCATATCTAGTGCAGCAGTATAAATAAGACTGTAGAAAACAAGTATACTGGATGTATCTTTTGGTTCCATTACATTACAGTACCAATGCTTCTGCAATATTTTCTGCTCCCATGAAATATCTCACCGCTGTAACGCCAAACATAAATACCCACAAACATAACCCTAACCCTAATCCTATAATCCTCACATCAAACTAAACCTAAAACCCAATCACAACCCTAAATTCTTTGAGAAAATGATAGGACCGGAGTCGCAGGAGCAAAAAAAAAATAATAACAATAATAATTATAATAATAATCACAATAATAACAAAACAAAACAAGACAAAAATATTGTCGTGTCACCGGCCGTATCTTTGTGCACGTATCATCTGCACAACAACTCCTCTGCGCGGATTGAACTTAGACTAGGTACCGGTAGTCGAAATGGAATTTCGCCATGGCTGATACTGAGGTACCTGGGAAATTTCCTGTAAAGCTGTTATTCTTCGCAAAAAGTCGGGAATTCGCAGGGGTTAAAGAAGATACAATCAAAGTGGCGCTTCATCTTTCCCATGAAGAGCTAATCACAGCGATCACAGATAAATTCCCACGGTAAAAGTAATGTTTCGCTTGTACTTGATTGCCGGTCCCGTGTATTAGTTTTTGTGTTACCTATTTTAGACTTGAGAGGGCCAAGTCCCGTGTGTTGTACGTGTGTGGTATGTGGGTAGGAGAGCTCGAGAGTGGATCGTATCACCGCGACCGGACGTTTTGTTTTGTTTTTGTTTTTGTTTTTGTTTTTTGGCTCTGAATTCCGTACTCAGAGGATGAAATTTCGGCCAAAAATAGCGCCAGGTAGAACCTATTCACAAAGTCCTGAAAATTACGAATTTGGCAAAAATATGAAAATCGATCATTCACTCCCATTTTTTGTAATTTCTGGGCAAAATATACAGACTTCAAATAGATCTATACCCCTCTCCAAAAAGTTTTTTTTTTTTTTTTTTTTTTGAGCAGTGTAAAATCGCATTATAATTTCAGACACGATTTTTGTAACAGAATAATTGACATCTTTTCCACCTGTCCTTGCACCAGAATCGCAATTCATACCAACGATTCACCATACACATTCTTACCAAGCGGACAACAAAGAAAAAATTTGGCAAATGAGGCTCAAATTTTGTATTTTATGGTAATCAAATGCATCAAACTTGAACATTTCGAACAGTTCACGCAATAAAATCTTGTGATAAATCGACATCTTCTTCTAAATCTGAGGTGAAATGTGAATTTCTTAACATTTTTCACTTTTTTTTTCTTTTTTTTTTTTCTTTTTTTTTTTTTTGCGCTGTCAGTCCATACAACACTCTGCTGTGAATGTGATGCTTATCTACGAAGTCCCTCGCGTATTGAATGTCATTAGTTCGCAAAACGTGTGCATCAGGAATTACCATGCTGTCCGGTAATATCATACCTGTACCAGCCCAGCCCCCCCCCCCCCCCCCCCCCTCAATCCACCAGCACCAGCTGATTCGCCCATATTATGGACAAGAGGCTCGGAGTTTTACTCGAAGGGCAGACTTTTTTTTTTTTTCAGATGTAGAGTCTACGGTTTTGTACATCCAGGAATTGTGAAACAGACATGCATTGACTGTGAGATAATTATGAAGGAGTCAAATGTTTCAAAATGCTTGAATTTATTCATCATGCTAGGCATGATATTAAGATGCACATCAAATTGCAAATCCAGATTCTTGTCACACACTGTCGGTGTCACTGAATAAAAATTCTATGATTACACAGGTGATACTGTCTGTAGATTTACTGTAGACATGCTGTGAAGTATAATCTAGTGATATAGGTTTTCCCATAAGACTAATAATAACAGAACTGAAATCAGCCATTAAGTTATTTGACCCCTTGCCTTGATCCAGGTGTTATAGACCCACAGTTAACATATATTCACCATGGAATGACAGTCGTGCATATTGAATTGAATTGAATTGAATTGAATGAATTTTCGAAGTAAAGGCAGTTGATGGCGATAATGATTTATTTTGCTTTTTGTCATTGGTCCCAATAATGGTTATCCATAAAGAATTTTCCAGAAGATTATCCTTTGCAACTGATTGACAAATTGCCCTACATTGACGTAAATAAGCACTGAATTGATCAGTGTTTTAGTAGTAGCCATGATAAAAAATCATGGGCATACATACTCGAGCAGGATTCGAACCTATGACCTCCAGATCACCGGACAGGCGTCATCTCCACTAGACCACTGAGCTTTCACCCGACAGCAAGTGTTGGTTCTAATCCTTATTTGTCAATCAGTTGCAATGAAAACATCTCAATGGAAGAATTTCATGAATTTGAGATTATCCTTTATTTTGAAATCATATACACTTTAGCCTTAGGGTCTGAAAAGAAAAATAGATTGAAAGAAAGTTTCATAGTATATTAACATGTTTTTGGTTGTTTTGTTTTGTTGTTTTTTCTTTTGTCTGTGGTGATTGCGTGAAATGTGAGATTTATGTACCAAATTAACTGTACAATAATAGCTTCTGAATTTAAAATACAGTGTATTGTGACATTTCCATTTTGCAGATTGCTGCCTATAAGAGACACACTAGTTTTGGCTGTGAATCAGGAGTACGTCTCAGACGAGGGTCAGCTGACGTTGTGTGAAGGTGATGAGGTAGCGGTCATTCCCCCTCTCTCTGGCGGATAAGAGACAGATAGCCATTTCAGCTCCTACAAAGCTTCAACATCCATCCAGGAAGGTGTATCCTGTGAGTACAAGATAAACTGTGAAACTGGAAACTTTGGAGTGATTGATTTTTTTTTTTTCACAGTTGGCCACTTTAGGCAAATTTCACTTATGATTTCATTGATGGGGTATCTCAGTAGATATCTTAAAATCTCAAAGTATATTGCCATGCTCACCCAGAAGAGTGCAAAAAAAAAAAAAAAAAATGAAAATGTCCATGATTGGGAAATCCATATTTACAGTAGGCCCTGCTTCTTGATGAGATGTATGTTTAAAGGCTGTATGAATCGATACCTTTAGAAATTGCATGGGAACCTTTTTTTAGTTTGTTGTTGTTGTTTTTTGTTGTTGTTGGTTTTTTTTTTGTTTTTTTTGTTTTTTTTTTGCTTTTCAGCTGATTAAACCCGGAAGTGGCACACCAAAAATATTTTTTTTGCACCCCCCATTTATGGAATTCCTGGATCCGTCCCTGCCTTACTATGCTTTGTTCACCAACTGGCACAGATGTCTGGAAAGTAATTGTCCTTGAAAAGAGAGTACCTAATTCCTGTGATGTGACTGTAGCTTTCTGTGACTGAGGCACATTGAATGGACTTTCTAGGTTTAAGCCTTGGTCAAGTTTGGATGGATTACTGAATGATGAAGAAAAAGCTTGGCAAGTTAAGCTAAGTGAATGGGCACATTCACATTTAAATCATTTCTGTTCTTAGATTTGACCAGTTTTGTTTATTGTGTTGTATTTGAGGGAGTCTGTTTCTATGTCTGTTTAGTAGGATCTGGAACAAAGTTAACAAATATGGCAGCCATGGATGTAATTCGACTGACACCAAGCCAGCTGAGTGTGGATGAAGCTGTGCAAGTGGTCACTCACCCTTCTTGTGGAGCTGTCTCTGTGTTCTTGGGTGAGTATGACTGATTACAATAATGCGTGGCAATGTTTTGGTAGAAGACTTCACTTCTTTTTTTTAAAATGTACGTTGATATGTTTTGTACTTTGCATTTGTTGGCTCTTGTTTTCATTTTTTGCCACAACTGATGTGTACAGTTTTGGGGCTCACTGCTTCTTCTCCCCCGCCCCTTTCACTCATGTTGTTGCTGTGTTACTCTTTTCCTATTCTTTACCCTTGTGCTGTTCCATATCTCATTTGATGTTGCCTCCCTATTCATCTTTATCTTCACAGGTTGCCTCCTATGATTCTTGGGATTATCAGTGGCCCACCTCTGCCTTTGTCTGCTCACTTTCTTGCTTTAATCCCCTTCCTTACCTCTTAGGCTCCCTGCCTTTGACTTCTAACCCACCCCTTTCGTTTTCACTGTTCTGTGTCCCTAACCCTCCTCAGACTGCCCATGTTGTGTACGTAGCCCATTACATGTCATTGTTTGTCATTTTGCCTCTGATGAAGATTATGCGATGATCAAAATTCAAGTCCCTATTGACTCCATAAAAAATAAAGAAATATGTATATAATATATGTATCCGATAGTGAAATTTGGACTAAGCAGAAAATAATCACCAACCTAAAGTTTTATGAATTTTACTGTCAATAATACCAATCTTCAAGCCAAATTTTCTTGGCTTTTTAGGTATTGTAGTAATGCAGATATCAACCCAATTACAAAAAACATGGTCATGTAGTCACAGAGGAGAGTCAGTTTGTAGTGTTTTGAGCTCTCTTTGATATGTACACGGAGTTGTCAATAAAAAGCATTGTATTCAAGTAAAATCTGCAGTAATAATCATGTCATATTGCTTGACAGAAGAACATGTAGATTGTAGCCAAAGAATGTCACATTCTCTGTATGAAACATACTCTTTGAGTTTTATCAGTACATTCAGGAACTAAAGTCTTTGTAACATTTCATGCATAGCTTTTTGTCCAATTTTCTACACAGAAAGATTCTGAATAGTTATGGTTGTTGACATAATATGCATTTTTATTCTATCAAGGAACAACCAGGGACAATTTTGAAGGGAAGACGGTAGTGCGACTTGAGTATGAAGCCTATGAACCAATGGCAGAGAAGGAGCTCAACAAGCTTTGTGCTGAGATGAGGCAGAAATGGGAATTGCACAAGATAGCAATCTTTCACCGTTTAGGGTGAGTCATTGTTAGAAAATGAATACTATATGTCTGACAGTCACCACTTGCTTATTCACAAAATGCTGGAAATATCTACAATCTGGTGTCATATTCCATGAGGCTGAACGAGCACAGATTATTCACAAACTTTAAAATAACGTAGAAGAACAAATGCTCTTTCAGAAAATATAGAAAACTTAAGATTGACTAGGTTGACCCATTTCACCAATTTGGAATCCTGTAAAAAAAGGGTGTGCGACTTTGTTTTGGTTTTGTGATGGATGGTCACAATTAGTCATGCAATATGACTGACATTGTCAATTCAAAAGGGGGAAATAATGTTAAACTCCCTTGACCCACAGAAATCATGTTTGTTAGGTGGTTTCTAGGAAGTAGAAATTTTGCTGTACAAGGTCTGATGCAGGATAGTATATGTAAGAAGTATTTATAATACTGCCTAGCTTTAAAAAAAAAAAAAAAAAAAAGTAACGATTCAGGCCGCAACATTATCCGCTCTATGGTTTTTATTGTTGAGTTGTTCGGTTATATCAAGATTACGATATGATGAAAGAAAACTGCTGATCCCGAGGATTTCGTTATAACAGGAGTCTACTGTACTGTGCAAGTTAGGGTTTCTAGTAAGGATCTCTCTGTCTTTTTCATGGTTTGTTTCAGACATGTTCCAGTGAAAGAAAGCAGTGTGATCATTGCTGTGTCGTCTGCTCACAGGAAAGAGTCCCTGGAAGCTGTCCAGTATTGCATTGACCAACTCAAGGCAGTCGTACCGATCTGGAAAAAGGTGAGAGCATATGATGGGCTAGAACCGTCATAGCATCTGTCATATAAGCTCCCTGTGTGTGGCAGAAACACACAGTTCCAGTTACTGTGGTCAAAGAATGTTGGAAAGTGCTGTGAGTTCCATGACTCAGCAGAAAGTTTCTGTCTAACAGATAACCAGCAGTACATGTACTGTGATTATTGTTCTGCAGAAGCTGATAAAGTTACATCATCATTCCTGGTCCACTATTACATGTACTGAGATTGTTGTGCCATTGAAACTGATAATGTTACATAATTTCTGCTCCTTTGTTACATGTACTGTGATTGTTGTTCATTAGTGACTGATTAAAGTTACATAATCCCTGCTTCAGTGTTAATTGTGCAAATAAAGACAAATAAAGTGATGTTATCTTAAACAATGTCAGGTGTGTGTGGCAAGAGTTCTTCCTCAAACACACTGTATGAATGTTCTGTCTTGGATTCTGCTGACAGCACACTGAGCTTTAAAACCATGTTTCTGTCGTGTTATGAAGGCATATTTTCAAACATGTGTCAAGTTCAGTGGGACTGGACGTTGTGTCACTCCAGTTCTCTTATGACAATCTCCATGGCTGTGATGAGTGCATTAGGTGTGGCACTAGCTAGTGATAGAGCGCCATCTTGTGTTCATAGCACCATACAGTATCATTTTCTGTTGGTAATGAGTGTGTTGTATGGCTAATGACTTAAGCATGCCTGTTTTGGTTGAGTGGATTATAATGTGTGTGTACATCCATGTATACATAATAATGAGAGGTCATGAGTTTTGTTTGTCACATTGCTTTGACACTTGGTGTGAAACTGTAGATTATCTAAATGCAAGTTTTACTTCTCAAAAAATATCGATGCAATTCCATCACGCTCTATTGTCTATTGTCTTCCTTCTCTACTGTCTATTGACACCATCTGAGCACACGTTCCATGTATTGCATTTTGCTGCTCCCACACATTGCAGGAGATGTATGCTGGGGATGAGGGATGCTGGAAAGCCAACAAGGAATGTTCCTGGAGCAGCAAAAAGCCAGATATCAGCTGAAAGGGAAGAGTGATTCCTGTATTGCTCTCTTGCTGCAATGATATCAATTTAAACCAAAACCAAAATTCAAACCTTTCCAGATCAGTCCAAATTTAATATATATTGCTGATGACAGTATGCTAATTCAAAAAAAGAATTATATTCAGAGTTATGAACTTGTCGACTGGAAAGCTGGGTTTTGCGTTGATGAAATTATATTTCTTCAAAAGGATGCAAGTCTGTTGTGTTTGACACAATAAAAGTGTTTAAGTTTGAGCCCCTTTGAATAAAGAGGATAAAGTGTACATCATTTTTCAGAATATTGATACTGTATATGTCTAATATTTAGCAAATCTACTTTTTCATGGATCAGGACTTCCCAACAATTTCACGAGTGGTTAAATTGGCGGGTGGGGAGTACAGTACTGAATGGAATAATGTATGCATGGACATACATTTATGTCAGGATCAGAGTTAGTATTTTTGTGTGTGTTTTTTTTATTCACGAATAGTACCCGACTCGCAAGATTTGTACAAATAAAACCTCGCAAAATATTGGGCATATACAGTACATATTAGCAGAGCCTGCCTCTATTAGTTACATGCTGTAGTATGGTAACACACTTTTGTAATAGGGGGAATATATGCATTAAAAAATGTGCTTGGTATCCTCTATTATGTATTGAATACATTTGTGGGGGGGGGGGGTTTTGCATACTTCTGCTGTGTTATTAGTTTATATAATTCTTTGAGTTATATTGACGTAGAGGGGTTTTTTTTATCATCTCTCATGTTTAATCATGTCGTTGATAATCACAGAGTGTCTTCCATTCAAGAACAGTGGGCACTTTTTATTTATACTGATGATTGGAACAATGAACTGTGCAATTTAAGAAATGTAATATAATGTTGCCAAATAATATTGAAACAAGACACTTACATTTGTGAAATATTTATTCTTTTAAAAAGGTTGATCACATTACATTGTATGTTCCATGAAGATAATTATTCACACAAAAATGGAAATGTAGAATGCCAAAAAGACACTTTGAATTTTAATAACACTAACCTGCATATTATATGAATGTCTTGAAAGCATTTAAGGATAATTTTCCTACTGTATCATCATCAAATTTCCGCCAACACCAGACTAAGTACCCTTAGTGGGGGGCGCAAGGGATTTTTGGTTCAAATTTTTCCAAAAGCACCAAAATTTGGCACACATGTAGCCCAAACCATACTATTTCGATTTTTGATGGGCGCCAAGAAGGGCGCCCTCTGGGGCGGCCATATTGGCAAAATCAAATATGGCCGCCATATAGGTTTAAAGGTCACCTGCATTTGAAAACGTAAAAGGGTTACAATCATTTAAAAAGTCAGGTTAAGAGGTTTTCTGGGTCAAGGAATTCGAATCTGAAGTTGTTTTTGTGGTTTGAGGTCAATTTTTCCTTATAAGGTCACCTTAAGGTCATATAGGGGTCAAGCCATTGTATTCATAACAGTTTATTTAAAAAAAAAAAATGGCTTGCCCATGGTCAATATTCCAGGAATGCCAGCCTTAGTAATAGAATTGCAGTTGTCGACGGCTGAAAAAAGGCGTATTTCTTGTGAAGGGCGCCCTCCAGGGCCGCATATTTGCAAAATCCAATATGGCTGCCACCTACGTTTAAAAGCCAGTATAACAATTAAACACCTTTAAAGTGTTACAATGATTCGAAAAGTCAGCTGTAGCGGTTTTATGGGTCAAGGAATTCGATTCTGAAATTATTTTTATGGTCTGATGTCAACTTTTCCTTATAGGGTCTCCCTAAAGGTCATTTGGATTTCATATTCACAATAGGTGATTTAGACTCTTGAAATGGCTTGCCTATAGTCAATATAGGAGGAATGCCAGCCCTGCTAATAGAATTGCAGTTGTTGAGGGCTGTGAGAGAGGGAGAGGTGGGCTTTCTCTCGAGTAACATCAATATGAATTATCTGCTTTCGTGTTAAGATTTCAAACACTAGGTATACACTCATGAATTATAATAAGAACCCCTTTCTGAGAGTAATTAGGTTTAAGGGATCTTACTCAGATCCTTATTTCACAATTAAATTTGAAGACTTGGTAACCCTTCAATTTCATTTTTAATGATTACTTACGGTAATTTTTTTTCTGCATCATTTCAATTATGGCCTGTTATAATATGGCTACACAAGCTTTGAAGTAAGGTTCTGTCCAAAGCTATGGAATATCATAGTTCATGCCACAATCATTTCAATAATTATTTTTACATTACAGGCGCTAAGAAGAAATGTCCTCACCGACTGGTCATATTTGCGGAATTCAATATATTTGCATTTGCTTTAATGTCGGCCAAAAGAGCTAGTTAGAATTATTGGTAATGCCCTTTCAAAGAGTTTTCAAGATCTGATTATTGGATTATTATTTTCATCTTCATCTGCAAGGAATGCAATAAAAACATACATATATGAGAAATAGATTCCTATTGCTACCTAATATATTAATAGTTTAGCAATAAGGGGAGGTGGCTACTCTCTATATTACCAGCGTTCTTGACGTTGCCACTAAAAAGAGAAGTGTTTTTATTCCTCTGTTGCAGTTCAGGGATCCTCAATCACAATAGATATTCATAATTCAGATTCAAACTCAGTGGAATAATAATTATGAAGATCACTCTTAATCTGGATGAAGAAAGAAGAAAAATCTGTCGTGTTTAAGGGAGTTTTTAGTACATCAGGTAGGCATCAATTTGCTATTTTCGAACTTGTGTAAGAAAGTTCAACTCTAAAGTCCTTACAGGAAATTTTATGTGCCTCCACAGCTAAATATGCCGTTCAGAGAACATGAAGGTCCTGGTGACGCCATGTAGGGAACAAGCATATTTCACAGGTGCCACAGTGACACCATTAACAGGGTACAGATTAGATATGCTATAGTACAACTTCATGACACCTTCTAGGGTCTATTGAGATTCTATCCAAAGTGCTGGAACGCAAATTGGTATGATATCACAGGACTTTATAAGTTGGTATCTCGTTGGTCTGAAGACTATAGGTTGCAACTCCACGCATCTGGAGACGAGCCCAATCTCCAGGATTTGCCGGAGAATCGAACATTTTCGATTTTTTGCAGAGACTATTTTCGTCTTCCAGCTTGTATCCGAGACGTCTACGAGACGTCTCTGAGAAGTCTCCATCACTGTGGCCATGTCGTGGGGACTAAATTTGTCTGCAACATCTTCGAGATGTCCCCGCATATTGTGGAGGCCGTAATAACGTAATGGCGACGAGATGGAGAAGTCGCTGAGAAAAGACGTCTCTGATAAGTCCCTGCGACTGCAAAAGTCGTGACAACATCCCCGTGACTTCCAAGCAAATAAGTTGTCCCTTTGTTTGAAGACGTCTTGGACGTCGCCCTGGAAATCGGTTTAGTTGTGATAGCGAAAATAATTTCTTCGAGACGCTGGCATTGCAACAATGTTCCTCCCTTCAGATAGGCCCTCATTTCCCTCCCCCACCCCCACTTTAAGTTTGCAGCGATATCAATCTACTGACCATGGCTCATCTGACAACTGCTCTACATTGTGCATTTTCACATTCATTCATTCATTCGTTCATTCATTCATTCATTTCATTATTCTTTTTCCATTTCCATGTTTTCCACCTCCCAATGCATGACTTGAAAAAGCTGTGGTGCAGAAGAATGAAATTTGGTACTGAAGCATTGCGGAGAGTGGCTGATAGTACTAGCAATTGCCATGTACCTGTGCCATCTTTCCTCCAACTCCACTCCCTGAAGTCGGGGATCACATCATGACCCATGCTGTCATGATTCCAGTAGAAACTCACTTGCAGCAGCACTCATCTCCGAAATGTTGATACAGCGCCTTTTGAGCAGATAGGGTGGTTTCTGATGATCTGCTCCCACGTTATGACGAGATGATGCCTACCCTCGTTGACGCTGGCTGCCCCATAAACCTTGTTGCTCATCAGTCCTTGCTGGACATGAGCACGATTACTAAAGTAGTTAATGTGTCAGTGAGCTTTGGTTTGCTGACCCATACTACTTAGGCATTTTGCATTCCACATCAAAGCAAGTCTGAAGTAATGTCGCACCGTGTCAGTGTCTGATGTTGTGCTCTGGAAGAGAGGTATGCTGTACAGGAAAGACCACGACCCACCCGTAACTCCCTCAGATCAAAGGGATTAAAAAAACACACTACCGAAAATGTGATGTTATGCTCATCCGTGCGACTGTATACTGTTTTCAGAAAATGCTTTCAGAAAACATTATGTCATCCTATGTAAGGATATCTTTGCATAGATCGCATCTAAGATGTTGGAAAGCTGAAGGGTTGTGAGATCACAATTCCTGTTGGATATTTCCGTCTCGAATCAGGTGGTCAGGATGAGTTGTCCGTCCAATTTATTCTTGGATATCTGTTGTGCGCTGATAAATGAGGGCAGTTCTTTATTTTTCAATCGTAATTTTCAGGAAGACGCTACGCTCTTCCAATCATAACTTGAGATTTGAGTGGTGCCTTCACCATCTCTTGTCAGAGGACTGCACAGTGTTGCTGCACGAAAATGTTAAGATTATTTTCTTCAGGATCAGTATCCCATACAACATCAATAGGTGTTCAGTCTCCCTAGTCATTTGCGCTTTCAGTAAAGAAACGGTTCCGTTTGATAAAAAGAGAATTAAAAAAAGATAAGAAAAAACCTTCAGCTGAATTGTCTTTACCTACTCTGATAAGATACTGCCATTAAAGGACTTTAATGATCGAATTTAGTTAACTGCGCCTATAGAATACTGGTCTGACCTCGATTGAGGAGCTCCATTCCCTGGGAGCTTCGGCCATTGCTTCCTTCACTGAAGAAGCAGACGCTGTCTTGTCAAGGGAGAACAGGCATACACCAATTTCAGCAGGAGGAGAATCATATCGCTTGCCAGCTGGAAAGTTATGTAATTGACCATGAAAGGAGACGAGGTGGCTCAGTCGTTATAGCGTATGGCTTGCGGTCTAAAGACTTGTGTTCCGGCGCGGGTTCGAATCCCACTTATCTCAAGTCTAGCTGAGCAATGGTGTGTGTATTAGAGGTACAACACTTTGCACCCCATCACTTGGATATAAAAAGTGGAAGTCCCTTGTGTGCAAGAATCACAAACCCAGACAGATGGAGATCCCGAATCGGCATTCCGTTATCGGAAAACTCAAGGTGCATAAATTGGTAAAGTGGTCCACCCCAAGTACATACAACTGACCAGCTAGTTGTATACGGGCTATACAGCTATCTCGTCAGAAGGAAAAAAGAAGGCAAAATAAGATTAGGCGTGTTATTACCCTCTTTGTCATTGCACCCTGATTCGGCACCTTGGAATAGGATGGCGGCCGTATTTAAGCATGTATATATATATATATATATATATATATATATATATATATATATATATATAATAAACAACGAAAGGAAAAACTGACCAGAAACAATTGATAAATAGTGAAAACTTTGAGCAAAGAAAATAAGAAAAGAAAACGAAACCAATGGAAGCCCGTTTTCTGTGCTCAAAGATTTCAATATATATATATATATATATATATATATATATATATATATATATATATATATATATACGTATACTTATATCTTAAATATAATTTTTTCATTTATTTGTCATAATCATTATTAATATGTAGGGGGATGGAACCGCTCTTGGCCCTAATTGACCACTGAAGGAGTATGGAAGAGGTGACAAATGGGACAAAATAGGGGTACCAGTGAATTGCAGTTGAATGCTCACAGACACCATTTCGAAAAATGCCTGATTTGACCCTTATTTGACCTTGAAAGTGACCTTGAGAGGTGAGAGTGACCTTGAATTGCAGAAATGATATTTAAAATCACATTCTCTAACCCCGTAAAATCTTCCACATGGGATTCATAACATTAATCAACCTTTTCAATTTGTAACTGCAGTTGACCTTTAACCCGGATGGCGGCCATATTGGATTTCACCAATATGGCGGCCCCAAGGGTTTTTAGTCTTGGCGCCCATCAAAAATCGAAAGAGTATGGTACAAGGGACCTATGAGCCAAATTTGGTGCTTTTGGAAGAATCTGAACCAAACCGCCCATTTTGAGCCCTTAGGCCCCCAACTATATATCAAAATTTGGTTTTATCCGAACAGTAAAGTATACAGAGAGAATGTACATGATAGTTTTTGGAACCTGAAATTTACTTCGTTGTAACGATAATTTCGTTCAAACCGTGTTCGTTATAACGGAAGTAATCCTGTTATACATATGACTCACTATGAGATAAATGTCATCTGTTTTTGGTGAGGGCTTTGTTTCTTTGATTGTTTGTTTGTTTGTTTTGCATTGTTCTCTGTGCATACTATTAAGCAAGAGTGACTAAGGCGGTGCTTATGACGGAGAATTGAATACATGTACTACATTAGCACTTTTCGGGGGGGGGGGGGAGTAGGCCGAAAGCATGGGAAGTTCTTTGTAATGTTGCGCAACGCCCCCTACAATGCATTAGCGATGACTGCAGAGGCGTTGACATTAAATGAAACCGATGTTTTATTTTCAAGCATATTGGCTGTTTGATAGCAGGAGCTTTTGTTCAGTTTGCCTCGATTCATAACAGTCTGACCTTGTGCTGCAGATATTATTTTTCACAATCTTGGCTTTACACCAACATTATTGTGTGTGAGTGTGTGTGTGTGTGTGTGTGTGTGTGTGCGTGTGTGTGTGTGTGTGTGTTTCTGTGTGTATTTGTGTTTAAATGTTTGTGCTGTTTAAAATTTATGCAAAAGTAGAATTGAACAAATACAATGTATTCTTCTTTCGCTGTGTGCAAGTATCACAATGGTTGTAGAGATGCGTGAATGAAAATACTCTTCTGTTTGTTGAAGAAAAAAACAACATGTACAATTGCAAGTCGCTATTGATTGTCATCCCAAATTATTCATGGTTATTATCTTAAACTAATGAATTCAAATGTAGGCTAACTAATATTGAGATTAGATCACTCGTTAATCACCGCAGGCTTCATTTCATATCAAGGCGGCTCGCCCGTTACGCTAGTGGCCACTGTTTGTAAACTGTACAGTCAAAATGGACCTGGACAGCGGGTGATTCTAATCTCACATGATGACATACATGTTCATGTATCTAGCTTGGATCTTCACTAAATCAGGTCACTGGAGATAAAATCAACTGAAAGTATTCACTGTTCATAAATATTTACCTTAAAGTTTGATACAGATTTTATTTAGCAGCTAGGAATTTACACAGCAGGATTAAGATTTATGATACAGCGGTGTATGTCAACCATGATCGAGAGAGAATTCCTTAGACACAAAGTCAATACACATCAGTATGTACACATGATCCAGTGCAACCTCACGTTTCAGTTTTAAAATACCCTAGATTAGGTTTCCAATATGAAAGGCATTCCACTCCCATCTCAACTGAACTGTACTAGTAGTAGTAATAGTAGTATGTAGTAGCAGTAGCAGCGACAGTAGCAGCAGTAGTATTGATTTTCGTATAAAATAAAAAGTGAACTATTGTCCATATTCAGCTTTGTCAACGTGATGGTGCTGGTCTTCCATGGGGTGCATAGGTGATACATATACATACTACATGTATTACTAGCAAAACAAAAATAAATCAATCAATGCATAGAGTAAATCACGCGAAGCAAAAACAACAGGAACAGGTTATAAAGTGCACTCTAAAAACACAAATGTTGAATTAGCATTTAAAAGGGCCGAGGAGTGACAACATTTTCAAAGTGTTGGTTTTCCTGCTAGATTCGACATTTAAAATGTTATCTTAAAAGTTGGATGCAACACTTCAAAAATGCTGTCACTCCTCGGCCCTTTTACATGTTGATTCAACATTTGCGTTTTTAGAGTGTGTAGACTTATACTCAGATACTGTATGTATGTATGTATACATATATACATATATATATATATATATATATATATATAACTGATACCAAGTTCATGCTGTAACCACCAACAGTTTATTTCGGCACACAAATAATTGTATATATTTCTAATACGTAGTACACGGCACAAAAAGAAAGTGCACTCAAATTGATATTTTTGCAATAACTTTTAAAACTTATGAATTGCACATGTATATCAAATTAGATCAAAATTCTATACTCTTCCAGCCTGTAAAGGGTAGTATAAAATCCAATCGTATTCAAGTATGAACACGTTTGTTTTTCTCTGTCAAGGTGCAAAAGTAAAAATTGCAACAAATATAATGGGAAACTTGCCGTTAATGCCCTTTTCACCTAATGATGGAAACAACAAAGCTTTCACAGTTGTTTGTTTTTGTATAAGAGAGACAGCGTTGATTACACTTCATGTTTGAGCCGTCGCTGTCCTTCCCTCTCTCGCAACCCCCCCCCCCCCCCCAAAAAAAAAAAAAAAACCACAAAAAAAACATACAAAATGTGTACAAAATAAAAAGAGAAAAGATTCTGATAGATCAAACTTCAGATGGGTTCTGGTCACGGTAGTCAAAAGGGAAAGTGTCAAATTTATTCATTTTTAATTTCTGAAATCGAAGACCGGATACAACGTAAATCAAGATGCCTTTCCTTTTTGTCGGAGGCCAAATGGGTGAACAAGTATTGGGTACCAGGAAAAGATCCTCTAGCGGTAGCTGACTAGCTGACCACAGAGTGGGGGAACTTCCCGCATGTCTATAGAGAGGGCACCGGGTAGTATACAACACACATTATCAATATTTGCTGCACTGACTGACAGTTATTGTGACCAAAGAAATATTGAAAGGGGAAAAAAAAACTGCAAAGAAAGAAAGATACTGGCTGTAAAGAAAGATTGCTCTTTTAGTTGTAATTTTCTTTACATATGCAATCAAACTTCTATCATGTCTTATTTTACTCAGTATTGTGCAATAATGACAGCATTTCTGTTTTCTTTGCTTAAAATTAATGTATTTTTGCACAACTTTGTAATTTCACTATTGCAAAATTGGAACAGAGAAATGAATGTGCATGTTCACTCGTGTGTCAAGTTTTGATTTGTATTTAGTTACCACGTTGATATACAACTGAATTGCTTTTAATTTAATATACACTATATTATTCATTAATTTGTATTATGGTTTTGCATATAAAAAAAGATAAGAACTTGAAAAAATGTTTACATTTTGTTTTGCTTAATGTACATTGTGTTGATACCTGAGTATTAATTATGCAAATGTCTGCATATTTACGTTCTTCTGTTTTCGGTGAACAAAAATTCATTCAGATGAATGAATTTCAGGGCAATTTGTCAATTAGTTGCCACGAACAGAAATTCCTCGACAACGCCTTCTATTTACAAACATGTGAATAGGGAAGAGTAAACCATGTGCAGATGGGGGAAGGGAGAGAGAGAACGTTTATCATATTACTGTAATATTCCAAGGTACGAGACAGCCGGGAGAATCGTTGTGTTCAATTGACCGTATGGATTGATTGATGAAGACGCCTTCAATATATAGCTCCATTTCATATCCAGTGGACTGTTTGCAGTTGGTTACAATTATTTTCAAGTGGACAGTGCACTTTTGTGTGTGAAGGACAAGTCATTCTCGCGGCTTGGTTCTTCGGCTATCAGCATGTCCATGATCAGAATAAAGCGTGGTCAGCGTGTATTTTGTTTCGTACGCTATCTATATGACCAAAGAACCCAATGTTTATTACTGGAAAGACGAATAAACTGCTGGACGTGCGAGTGATATAAAGTGAAGAAATATCATTTGTTATCAAATTTGATATAACATGAAATTATTGACATACATTGCTGCTGTTGTTGCTGCTATTTTGTATAATACACTCCCTGGTCGTGTTTAGAAATGCATTTTGCTCCATATCCTCAAAAACATTGTAATGCTTTTAGAATTTGGCTTCATTTGAGCTTAAGTAAATGTGCACGTCTTTGTGCAGGGATGGTGGCTCAACTTAACCTGTACTCAATTTACCCCGCATTCCCCTATAATGTTCTTTGTTATAGGAAGTGTAGTAAGCGAAAGAAGTAAACTTAGCTCATTCAATCCCTTCCATTCCGTGTCTAGCAGGTGTCTAGAAATCAGATGCAACTAAGTTGCTACCAATGTTACAAACATTGACAAATATGTCGTCCACATGTGGTAAATCAAACTCAATAATGGGAGAGCATTAGACACATGTCCACGAAGTGTCGAATTTTTCTTCGTCAGCTCCCACTTGTCATAAATGATTCACTGCTCTTGTATTTTAATACACAGTCAGTGTAATTACAGTATTTAGTTTCTGCATGGTGGTTAAAACGAGATTTTCTTTTCTTCATGGTCATGGGTAACTTTTTCTCGTTTTCAGCAGTTCGCCACTGTACGATAGACGTACATAATGACCATTTTGGAAAGAATGCTGTTATTAAAGTTACAATGTATGACATTTTGATTCGGTGTTTCTATCACTACGTGTATTGCATGCCACTTTTTTTGAACATCACGACGTAGTCAATAAGGAAATCTGTTTCTTTGTCGGTTCCGTCGGTCTAACTGTACTCCACCAACGTTGCGATTAGGATTAGTATGGTCGTGTATGAGCAGGGCAGGAGAGGTGTTTTACACTTGGAGTCTCTGTTTGAAGACTAGTAGGTAGACATGACTGTTTCCTCATCAAGTAGATTCCAATCCACTGCTTTCCTGTGGAAGAACGAGTACTTGTGTACGTCTTTCTTGGTCAGTGTCCTTTCGATTCTTTTGCTGTTCCCTCTGGTTACCCCCCCCCCCCCCCCATATTAACTTTGATGAATCATTTATGAGTGTTTTTCATACAAGATTTCCCATTTCTTCCAACATGCAAACTCACGTAATAACTATCTTGTTGAGGGACAAAAACGAAAGAAGCTAATATGAGTGTTGTTATAAATAAAAGGAAGCGTCGGAAGCCACGCTATTTTTAATCCGATCCATTTCGGAAATCATTTATATATTCTTGGTTCTACTGTGAGGACCCGAGTCACATAAGAGTTACAGTGCGTTTACTTTCGGTACAGTGTATTAAGAAAAGTGAAAGTCCGTTAGGCTTTTTTCAGGGCAATTGACGGAATGTTTCTTTCTTTGTTGTCTGGTAGTTTGTTATGTTCGGGTGATGTGGTAACTGTGGTTTGGCTACTCGTGGGTGATTGTTTATTTGTTTGTTTTCCGAGTGTCTATTTAAATGCGGCTGTATGATTATTTGTGGTCTCAGCTCAGCCAACGTATTGGGTATCAAAAACTTGCGACAAGGCGAGAGCGCTTTGAACCAGTACTGTAGGCTCATACTCAGATGTCATTTTGAAAGTCATACTTTTCTAACATCGATCTTTCTCCGACACCGACAAAACGAAATGAAAGTTTTGTCTCCACTTTCTCGACTTCCGTGTTTCTTGGTTTTCCAAGTTTCGTTTGTGTTATTGCCTGTTAGCAATCTTAACCACTCAAGTTGTTGATTTGGGGTCATTCCACGAGACTGACATCCACGAGTCATCAGTCCACGAGTCATACAGCCCACGAGTTATATAGCCCACGAATTCGACATTGAAAAATGGTCAATGAGTCATACAACCCACGAGTCCCACAGTCCATGAGTCTGACACTAGGCAAACAAGACCCAGGAGTTCGACACCAGACGTGGTGTCAAACTCATGGGCCTTGTTTGCCAAATGTCGAATTCATGGGCCTTGTTTTCCTTGTGTCGGACTCAAGGGCCTTATCTACTTAGTGCCAAACTCATGGGCTGTGTGACCCGTGAGCTGTATGACTCGTGGGCTGTAGGCCCTATGGCTCATGGGCTGCATGATTCGTGAGTGTCGAACTCGTGACATATACCCGTTGATTTGCACATCTCAAACTATGCTACCAATACTGGCACGACTTTTTTTTTTTCATTGATATGTTCGATCACTTTCTTTTTCTCTCACTCTGAGGTAAATCCTTCTTTTTTATAGCTGTTTGTTTCTCTCTCTCCCTCTTAGCGCTCTCTCTCTCTCTCTCTCTCTCTGCTTTACTTCTTTTTTTCTGTCTTCGTTTTACATTTCTCATTCTTTTTTCAGCTTTTTTTTTAATTTTATCTTTTACTTTTTACGCTAACATAGAGTTTGACATGGCCAGGTTTGGCTACCATGACGTCATAAACTTTCGACATTGCCAACAAGACCAAATATCACAAGAGAGTAGCCTACCTGTGTAAACTTCATTTCGAGTCACATCCCCCATAAATATGAACTTTCGGCGTTTTCTTTTTACATGCAATTTTTGTTGGTGAAGTTAAGTTGGACCGAGAACCTTCAAGACAGATAATCGATTATATCCATTAATCAACTCTTGTTCTTGTGGAGAACCTCTGACTAGAAAGCGGAAATTTCAAGTGGAAGAATGTAAAGCGCGTAAAAGATGGACATATTCCAAACAACACCAACGACAACGAGTGGTACATCTGCAAAGTAATACACGATAATAAACTCGGCATCTAATATAAGTACTAAACACAGGCTAATGCGATCTGGTTGGTGTGGCATAATTAAGGAGATTTTGTCCTGTCTTCCTCGCCCGCTAAAATATTCCCTGTGGGTAAGCGCTAAAATATTCCATGTGGGTAAGCAAGAGGTCGTTCAGTGTAGTGTTTTCTGCGTTATGCTCGTCCTCGATGAAACAAATTCTGATGATGTTGTTTGTCCGTCTTACGATAATACTGATCATAGATGCCGAGTTTGCAGTGTTTCGTAATCAAAATACAAAAGATGACATGGCGGTATGTTGTTTTCAAGAACCTTTAACCAGTTTAGAGGGTCTGCGAATAATATTTTAAGACCTATCATATATTTTATCACGTTAATTAGCATTGATTCCATGTATTATGTAGCTAAGACCTTGAGACCTTTTTGCAAGTCCGAATCATGTTTGCTACAGTAGATAAACCAATATATCACAATGAGTACACATGATATTATGAAATATTCCAATCGTATAAAGAACGAAGTATTTTCCGCACGAAGATGGTGAAATCCAACAATTTGGCAATGTTTATATTGAAGTAATGTTTGTTTGTTTGTTTGTTTTTGTTTTTTGTTAATGTTGTTTGTGCATATTTTTTTTCAGGGGGCGTGTCATTTCTCGCACTTAAGTATTGGTTCTACATTCAGATAGACCGTATTCACGGTTTTACTTTTTTTGGTCCGCACGTGGTACCATGAATATGTGAAATCTGTGAATTAGATTATCATAGCAAACAAAATAAGCAGTGGTGAAAAATGAAATACATTGTGTACCATGCAGGTTTTGAAGCAACAGCTAGCGCAAGTAAGAAAATCTTCATGTATTCTTGATCCTTGACACCTAAGAAATGAATCAGACACTTAAAATATACAACAAAACATCATGCGGATATAGCAGGGAGGTGAGAGGACTCCCTGGATATAGAAATGAGATACGATGTGAGAATGTAACGTCATTGGAATCAACTTTTTCCGAATTTATTATTCACTTATGACATTGCTTTCATATCATGAGAGTGTATTACCTCATTACACATTCTATTAAGACGTGTAGGCCCCTACGGATTCCATTAGACATGTTTGTTTGTTTGTTTGTTTGTTTCATTTCCATC
This sequence comes from Diadema setosum, assembly GCF_964275005.1. NCBI lineage: Eukaryota > Metazoa > Echinodermata > Echinoidea > Diadematoida > Diadematidae > Diadema > Diadema setosum. The sequence goes on from NC_092691.1 coordinate 41,338,958, forward strand.
TGAAAAGATAGCTTGACGGCCTGTAATCAGCTGGTCTTCCATGGGGTCCAGTTGAATGCTAGGCGGGACCACTACAAAAGCAAATTCGGTCTGTGTATGTCTCTTAGATTTTTTTTTCCACCAGCACCAATAATAATGATAATTATAAAAATAATAACACTAATAATAATACTAATAGTAAACATTTCTGTCACTATTATTATTATTATTATTATTACTATTATTATTATCATTATCATTAATATTATTATTATTATTGATGCCATCAGATCTGAGATGACGCCGTTTGGGGGATTTTTTTTTTCTCGAATATTTACGATTTGACGAATAGCACCTCCATCACATCCGAAATTCTGCTCGCTTTGATGACCGCCAGTTAGTCTTACCGCCCAGTCTGTTCTTTGGTACGATCCTGTGAGGGTAAATTCTTTGCGACATGGATAATGAATGACTCGGGGATCTCAAGCAGCAACGTTAAATGGTTTATTGCCATTTGGTCTGCTATCAGATGGTCTACTTCCCAGTTCGTCTAACACCACTAAGGCTAAACTCATTCAGTCTACAATCAATCTTATCTAATTCCCGTTTGGTCCAATTCTCACTTGGTCTAAAGCCCAGTTTGGCTAATTATCATTTCGTCTTATGACCAGATGGTCTAATTGCAATTTTATCTCCTTGGACTTTTTCCCATTTTGTGTAATTAACTGTGGGCATTAGACGAAATGGGCATAGCCCATCTGAAAATATGGCAATGAGCCTAATGGCAACTGGACTAAATGATCATTAGACCAACTGGTTGTAGCTGGAACAGGATTAAACCATGTGGGTTGAGACTAAATGGCTATTGGACGAAGTAGGAGTAGACCAAGTGATGGATCACCGTAAAAGTTGTCATTGTATTAGTAATATTTTCCATTTCCTGTTAAGTCATCAAACACACACACACACACACACACACGCACACACACACACACACACACACACATATATATATATATATATATGTATATATATATATATATATATATATATATATATATATATATATATATATATATATATATATATATTCATAAAACACTCTCCTGCATATTTACTATTCACCTCTGTGAAAACCAGCTTTTAGCTGACCAGGGCAATCCATCCCATGAGTGGAGAATGAATAAATAAACAATAAAATAAAAATAAAAAAGTAATATCTCCTATCAAAAAAAAACTGACAGACAACAACAACAAAGAGTTTTTATTGATTTTTTGTTTCGTTTTCTCTTAATGGTTCTACTTACTATCTATGCTTATCCGGTTCGCATAATTATCAGCATACCATCCAATATAAATTGTTGGGGACCAAAAACAGGTACATGCAACAATGTGCAAGGTCTCGATCTGACACAATGCCTAATAGCTTTTTATGCCTACGCCAAGTACCTTCAATAAACAGTGATTGTTTTTGTTTTGTTTTTTGTTTTGTTTGTCGAGGGAACAAGAACATGTTGTCAGGTTATTATACTTTCATAGACATTTCCTACACAAAATTGATTCCCAAGGTGTATTTCCATACAACCAAGAGGAGGATTGGATGGAAACTAAGGTGTCTACTGAAGAGGTCAAGTGATGTACGCTAGATTGCTTGTTTGAAGCACCCTTAAGTGTACACTGTGTGTGCGCGGTATCTTCGTCTGAAATTAATGTGTAGAGAAAAGTGTGCGGATCGTACTCCAACACCTGGAGTCCGTGAGCCCTGATGTGAGACAAAATTTATATCACTTGCTTCTCTAGATGAGTGGCAGAACTGAGCGGTCGGTACATGTCGAAAGACCTCGTCTTTCGGATACATCATTCTCGATCTTCGGGTCGTAATGATCCGCTGCCATGGTGGTGGACATCAACATCATCATCGAAATCATCTTTCAACCAAGTAAGTCATTTTCGTTTTGTTTACTCTTCGTAGATGCCCTCATGGCCATTCTAAATTACGTTAGTATCAGTACGTTTCGTTTTATCATTTTGTCAAGTCTTCCTGGAACTATTTCTATATCCAAATTAATCAAATAAGCCCCCCTGAAATCGTTCCTCTGTTCACATCAAAGTCATTCGTATGACTTGATCAATAATGTAAAGTTTTAGTTTTGATGCGAATGAAGTGATTGAATTCAGTTTGTTGATATTATGTTTTGTGGGGTGGGGGATGGGGGAGGGTTCTACCCCTGGCAGGCGAATTCATCTCACGTTGTTCTATCAAGGAAAGAGTGCTTTTAAATAGGATTAACTGAAACTTGATGCACGAATTACTCTCAGATCCTTGGAAATAGATGTTCTAACATGCAGCTTCTGAATTCATGACCTCCCTTTCCTTCCCCTTTGCAATGGTACACACGAGGCCAAACATGATGTATTAGTTACGAACATTACTAATGTATTAGTTTACAGGAGAGTAGTTTACTCGATACCTTCTACATTTCTGTTGGATGTTGCTGTAACCATGACAACTGAGTTCATCTCTTCATTATCCCTGTGAAACAGCACTCTATTTTCCCGACTTCAATGATGTATAGCACATGCATTTCATGACCATCGGAGAGGGAGATGATTATGTTTATTTCATGTTGGTCGGGTTTTGGGGGATTTTTTTTTCTCGAATATAGATGGCGTGACTTCCGGACATAATCGTTCACTTCTTGCGGCCAGTGATGTCATTATATGATAACGCCGATAAAATGATGATAATGTTACTAGCAGCAGCAGTAGTCATGGTAGTAGTGGTAAACTGTAGTGGTATAATGATGATAATGATGATAGTAAGAATGGTGTAATTATGATATTGATGATAATAATGATCATACATAATAATGATGATACCTGATAGTACGAAACATGACAGCAATGGCCAATATAAACATGATCTTGCCATCTTAAATGGTACATGGCACTATTCCGGTTCCATATTCATCATTATTATCCTTCATTGAGTGTGTTACGTCATCGTCCAAATTAAGAATATCAAAAGGATGTCTAATGAAATCTCCAGGGGAAAGTTCCAGAGTATAGCTGCTTACTTGGTCTCTGAGCCTTTACTTGGGACAAATTCCACTGATGAGACTGCAGATTGGGTTTGTCAGGAAAAGGAAACAAGATGTTTTCATCACAGCCATTATAGCTTCTATAAACGTAAGTCGCTTTAGACAAGAAAGTGGAACATTATTAGATCATATACCATAATGTTCGATGGACGCTTATTGTCATCTCTCTGGCATTTTGGGGCTTTATCTGAGAGTCATTCGAATTGAAATCATATAAATTGATGTATGGAAAGTAAACAGATTGAAGTGTACAAACACATTTCTATCAAGTACGTGTTTAATTGTCAAATTATAGTTTATTTGTTTGTTTGTGTGTTTGTTTGTGTGTTTGTTTGTTTGTTTGCTTGCTTGCTTGTTTCTTTCTTTCGCTGTTTATTCCCCTGAACACCAGTGTCATGTAATTTAGCCGACGTCTATAACTTTACCCCATTTGTGACCGTGCATCACAAAACAAACGGAAAGTCGCACGACCTGATTTTCCGTGAGGACTCAAAACAGGTGGAAAGAAAAAAAAAACCTAGTAAAAAACAACTAGTTTTGTATGTTTTCTTGAAGAGTAATTCTTCTTTGATATATTTCTTAAATTTGGTGTCATAAAACAAACGCGAAATTGTCTTTTTTGCATTTATTTTCCAGACTACTTTGTTTTGGTTTGACGTAGACTTTCTTAGATTTGGGATTCGGAGCTCTAGAAACCCTTCAAATACTTTTCACTTTCAACTCTATTAAGCGTTTGAAAGGATTATACTCTTGAGTTTAAATTTAGTATCGTCCATGAATAGAATGTACTTTTAATGATGTGTATACTTTCTGGTTATTTTGATAATCCCTTATAGTGGTTGCCACAGAGTTTTATATCATGCTCTTTGTTCAATTCATTGCAGAGACCACAACTGGGTGAAATTATACACTTGACTAGTAAAATTCCAAACCTCTTTTCTCAGTACACACTTTTCCAGAGTGTGTACTAAATACTTTTCACTTTCAACTCTATTAAGCGTTTGAAAGTATTATACTCTTGAGTTTAAATTTAGTATCGTCCATGAATAGAATGTGCTTTTAATGATGTGTATACTTTCTGGTTATTTTGATAATCCCTTATAGTGGTTGCCACAGAGTTTTATATCATGTTCAATTCATTGCACAGACCACAACTGGGTGAAATTATACACTTGACTAGTAAAATTCCAAACCTCTTTTCTCAGTACACACTTTTCTAGAGTGTGTACTTTCTTTCCATTATCTAGATGGGTTTGGAAATGTCCATTTGTATGTACAGTGTATTGAATTATATGTCATTTCAAAAGGTAGTCTGTTCATGTAGTTTTGTTTCAACATGTTTAATTTCATATTCCTGCGCTGTGTTGACGTAGCATGGAAGTGTTGGATATCTGTTGAAAAATGCATAGATCATGACAAAAATAAGTGAGTGCTGAACTCCTCTTACCCTGTCTAATAGTTTGTTCCGTGAGATGGGGGTGGGGTGCCTATATCATACGGCTATCCCCTGCGGGTGACAGGTGCCACTGTGACTAATTCGTGGATGAACACTCAAAACATTCTTCTAAACATTCATTCATACTAACTAACAAAATCACATGAATAAAAGGACATATTCGTGGATATGATATTACATACATACACTGTACATTCAAACAAGTATACAGACAGACAGATAGACAGACAGACGCACAAATATTTCAAGTTACTCTACGAGCATGCTGACGCGTAACTATACTTTCAACGCAGTCCGCTGATTTTGACTGGATGACTTTTCGCGACGACAGACTACACTTCTCACACCGAGGAAGCGAAAAGCTGTTCAAATAGTTCAATTGATTCATAGCACGATGTATCCCTTGGTGGTGTAAAGATGTACCGAGGAAAGAATATCAAGGCTGATTAAGGAAGGACATAGTAAGGACCAAAAGATGACTGTCACTTATTAGTGCCAATACAACCAACTATCCAAATTATGTTGGATGTATTAACAGTTTGTTGTATAATGTCTCTGACTCACAGTTATATAAACTCCAGGCAATTCATAATGCAGCTGCAAGATCGATCACCCGCACGAAGAAGAATTCTCACATAACCCCCATTTTGAAGCAGCTACATTGGCTTCCTGTTCAGTCACGTATAGTTTTTAAGATACTGTTACTGACTTATCAGTGCCAGCATTCAATGGCACCAGAATATCTCAGTATGTTTTTGGTAAGGTACGCTCCCTCTCGTAATCTAAGATCAACTCAGAAAAATCTTCTCCAATGTCCTGCTATCACAACAAAGTTTTATGGTGAGCGATATTTTGTTCATGCTGCTCCCATACTGTGGAACACTGTTCCATGTTACATAAAAGAAGCTCCCACAGTGTTAAAGTTTAAAACTGTTCTCAAGACATTTCTGTTTAAAAAGTATTATGAATGAGTTTGGTCTTGCATCTATGGTACATACATTGTACACTACATATCCTCTTTCTATTTTCATCCCTCTCCCTTAAAGCGCGTAGAGACACTGCGGTAGTGATATGCGCTATATAAGCACCGTGTTATATGTTATGAATACACTATATGCATCAGCCTGGCAGGTCAAACTAAAAAAATATATAAAATTGCATAAAATTGTATAATGTGTATTGGTCACCACCAGCGATTTCAGTGTGAATATCATGTGTTGTTATTAGTGTGAAATACACTAAAATAAATTGTTCTTTGCTTGTACATTCATTCACGTCGTTGATAATTTTCAAGTGACAAAATACTTGTAGACAATGTGTATAGCATTTATCTAGTGATGTTGGAATGTAGCTATAAAAAGAAAAGAATATTATGCTTCGCGTTTCTTCGACATTTACGGAAAGGATGGAAAATATCTTATCGAAATACCGTGAATAATTAAATCAAATTAGAATTATATTCCGTCAAATGGAGCCATAATTGGACTGTGTCGAACGAGAATATTCCCCAGCATCGACAAAAGTATACAACTCTTACAATGATTTCACTGAAGTTTGCATGTTATCATCAACCACCTCGGGTTTGCTTTATCAGACTTATCAGAATTATTAAGGAATCGCGAACTAACCTTCAGCCCCTATTGTTAACTGCTCAGACGTATAGAATTACGTTACAAAACAACAACAAATTTTCAAGAGGAGTGCATCATCACTCTCTATGCGCAAACAAGGACGAACATTATACACGTTATGATATTAATGTGGCTATTATGATATTATGTTTCTTGTCATTGAAATTAATGATGTTTATATGTCAGATTATGTGTGCACACCTGCATGAAAATTATCCCTGTTTTATGATATTTTAAGAGATAAATTTCGCTGAGACTATGGAATGATGATAAGGTGTTCATTCCTCTATTCCATCTCATTGGATATACCTGATACAACTATCTACTTTTTCTGTCAAAACTGCCATTCAGTGAATATGATAGTCTACATAACACTTTGCGATGCATAAAATATTAGGTATGAAAATATGCCTTTGATCGATAATGAAGCAATTTCAACCCGTCATCACTTTTTATTGATTTCATATAACCTGAGCCGATTTCAGTGCGAAACGGCAAAATTTCATAACTCTCTTGTCACAAATGGAATTTCCTCCAAATTACTTAATCTTAAGTATTTATGTAGTTTCACTTCATGCATACAGATCCGTTTGCATACAAACTGGCAGGTAACTTCAATTTTTGCAAGTTATACGACACTAAGTCTTGTGATCCGCTGAGTGTGGTGGCGAGCGTCAATCATATACGCTGTCAGTCCAGACTAGTACTGTATTATATAACTCGACGTATTAAATAGTTCTATCAAGAAGGTCCGAATGTAATGTATATCTGCATGCATTATAGCATATTATAGAATAACATATATTACACACACACACACACACACTTTTTAATACACACACACACACACAAGCGAAATACAAGTATGATAGGCCTACATATTCACATCATATATAATTATGATAAATAATCATGTACTATACAAATATATTAATTCACATTTGTATCCATGCACATTAAGTTTGTGTTTGTGCTGTTTTTGAAATGCTTTAAAACAACTTGATATTGTAAATGAAACAAGTAAACAAACATGATAAAGAGATGTAACATAAACATGATAAAAAGATGTAAGCAGAGGGACTATTTAATTTTCCTATTAGCTTCCCATTGGATATTTCCGCCCAAGAGAGCCTAATCGTCAGCTGGCGAAGGTTCTATCTTATTCAAATCTAAATCTGGCTTGTACGAACCCAGAAGATTCTTAAACATGGACATGAGCCTGTCATGAAACACAGTCCTATCACGTGACCTAATCAGGGAGGGGATGGTGACTCCTTGCTCTTTCCACGTCAGAAGTCATTTTTAAAAGAGAAGTGTGATATTTTGAACACTGAAGAGTAATGACATCATAGAAGACAGCCTCTCTCCAGCTACCTTTAACCATTAAATTCCACTTAAGTGAAATGTGCGCGTGACCAGATTCCAATGTCGTACGGTACTCAATTTTTCATCTATTTCGTGATCCATCAAAATGTTGGAAGCGCCTCATTGAAGCAGACTCATTTTGCCGCCAGAAAATAGGTCCATGGACACACCATAAAAGTTAGATGGCACATTGGTGATTTTCATGCCCTCCCTTTCCAGTATAGTAAATTTACTCAGAAAATTTAAAGGAACATACTCTGTACAATCAATTAAGCTGCAATTGTTAGCATTCAGATACATGTTACGAACCTATTCAGATTATAAATTCACCGGGATAATGATTGACAATTCACGATAATTTACTATAATGCAGCCACCCAAAGAGATATTTGCAATACAAAGTGTGATCTAGACAGTTTAAGATTTTTTTTACCCATGTACCCCCCCCCCCCCCTTCTTTTTCGCATTGGTGATGATCATCATAATAAGAATGAGAAGATGAAAAAGAGATATTTGCAATACAAGTGTGATCTAACCAGTTTAAGACTTCTTGTTACCCATGTAACCCCCCCCCCCCCTTCTTTTTCGCCCTGGTGATGATCATCATGATAAGGATGAGAAGATGACATCGATTGTGTTGTTGTTATTGGAGAGTAAAGGGCGGTAACTTCCACAGGAATAAGTTTTAAAGGGTGTCAAATGCAAAATTTATGTAGGGATAACGTTCAGGATGAATGACATAAGCTCTTCAAAATGTGGACGAAATAACAAATAACGCAGGATAGTCACATATATTTACATCCCATTGACTTAGACATCAGTCGCATCAAAACTGCGTCGTTCCAATATCCGCGTGTTACGTCTATTAACATTAGAAATACACTACGTACAAATAAGCTTATGCTCTGATCTCGATATGTTTAATACGATGTACCTCCATTCATTTCAGTATATAGGATAATGCAGAGCTACCAAGTCTCACGCATTCTGCGTGAGACTCAAGCATTTAGGGTCTGTCTCACGATCTCACGCATGGCACCCATTTTTCTCACGCATCTGGTGAAGTCTGCAATTTGGGCAAAAAAAAGAGCATAGCTCAAAGGATTAGAGTGATAGTTGCAATTGAAGGTATATTTCCCTTTTGCCTTTCAAAATTAGTAAAAAATAGTCACTGAGGTATGTACCAGATCGCATCATTAAGAGCTAATAATTTAAAAAAGCTCCCTATCATGGGAGGGGGGCACCCTCCTCGTTCGCGTGCGCATGCGCGCAAGCGCCGAGACACCGAGTCCTAAAAATCTCACTCATAAAAGTTTTTTGAACTTGGCATCACTGGATAATGTCAGACCACGCGTCAGGATGGTTAAGAAAAATTGCCCGTCATTGTTTTGCACAACTGACCTTAATTGTTCCACATGTATGACATAGAGAAGAAAGAAGCTGCACATGTACCACTGCAGTAGCGTTTCCTTCCTGGAATCCGCTAGATATTTTACATGTGAATCATCATGACATTGTATGTAGCCTCTACGTCATGAATGCGAGTTCTCAAATGTTAAAATCTCACGTCATCTTCTCGTCGTGCTACAACATTAATGGCAGTGGTGACATCGTCACAACTGAATATTTTTACAGGCTTTTACAGGTGAAATTCAGTAGCAAATATTGGCGTCTAGAGCGTAGAGTGTAGAGTCTTTATGTTTCATACGAATTATCAATTTTATCTAAATAACAGACATCACATGAAACAATGAGGTTACATACGAATGCTCTTATTGATAATATTACTGGTTATGTCTTACAGCAAGAAAATGAAATCATATAATGCGTCATTTCAAAATAGTTTCTCATGCCTTTAAGTTACTGCACAAAATTGATTTTTTTTTTTTCAGGTTCGAAGATCAAGTACAGCGTCTTTAATAGTGTCTCATCTCAACATGGTTTCTCATGCCCTAGAATTACTGCACAAAATTGAGTTCTCAGTTCACGATCAAGTACAGCGTCTTACACTTTCTGAGAAGCAAGCACAGGGTCACGATAACCGTCTACCGTTATGCCCTTCAACTTTCCACAACACACGTGTCAAATCACTGAGAATATCAGGGAACTTTATATCATTCGCGTCCTTACAGTAATGCTACCCATCAGGACATTAAAAACCCATAGCCTTGGTATAGATGTCATAACACATTTCGAAAATGTCATGTC
>NC_092691.1:41351197-41361197 GCF_964275005.1 Diadema setosum
ATATATATACAGTGTATATATTAAGAGTTTATTTACAAAAAGGGCTAGATCCACTTTTATTTGTTTGGAGAAAAATTGGTCTGTTTTTGAGAATTTGTATACAAGTGTAAGGAGAATCTAAATTTAATTTTGCGATAATTTCTACTCAAACGGTTGTATGGAGTTAAAATTTTCACTGAAACTAACTCAAATGGAATTCTGTGCAGTCATGCTGATAACTCAATTTTCATTAAAAAAATGGATCAAGCCCCATTTGCAAATAAGCTCTTCATGATACATGTATATGTATCAACATAATTACGATTCAAATGTTCCTTTCTATACTTTCAGTGTAATAATTCAAATAAAATCCAAGCTTGTGCGTATGAGGCATAGATACATATCATCATAGATAGCGTTCCATGTGTCATGGGAAATATATCGCTTCCTTGAGCTGTCCTTAGCGAATATACATTCTACTACGGAGAAGGGCTGCCTTTGTCAATTTATTTGATTAAAATGTGCATTAGCAGATGAGAATCAAACTGTACAATGAGTGTGACTAAGTTGAGATGATAGGTACATGTACATGTATCATAGAAGAGGCTGGGAGTTATTTCGTTTGGTGCTTGTTGCTGCTTTTAATGGTATATATCAGACTTTTCCTCATTGGTCGTGTATGCTACTTTTCTGTACTGTCTTACTAGTACATGTCTGCAGATAAGTATAAGACAGCATGAGACGAGTAATGGCACATATTCTGAGTTATTTCTAGATTTGGGTATTCATGAGAAGCAAACAGTGGCAAAATTTGATAATGTCCAAGTCGAGCTTTCTATGGCATTTTGTTTCGCTGATCATAGTACAATGACGAGCCGCCAAACGAACGATTCCGAGCGTCATTTCCTGACGTGAAGTACTGTTTTTTGTTGAGCCCACCGGAGGTGAGGGGAGACTAGGGATCGCCTGCGGTGTCTGTCCGTCCGTCGTCCGTCCGTCGTCCGTCCGTAACGCTACAAAAACTTGAATAACTCTCTACTGAGGACTTCAATTTCAATCAAACTTGGAGGGAAGAGTGCTGATACAAAGTTACATATTTTACCAAACATGAAGGTCATCTCAAGGTCAAAGGTCACAGGCAGGGGTCAATTAACTTTAGGGCCCAATGTTAAGTTTTTACGGCGCGTTTTGATTATGGCTCATAACATTTGATGTATATGTCCGTTTGTGACCAAACTTGAATGGCACGTGTCCCTTGGCATGCTTGGGGAGTTGAAGGTCATCACAAGGTCAAAGGTCACAGACAGGGGTCAACGAACTTTTAGGGTCTAATGTTAAGTTTTTACGGCGCGTTTCGATTATGGCTCATAACTTTTGATTCATATGTCCGTTTGTGACCAAACTTGGCTGGTAAATGTCCCTTGGGGAGTTGACGGTCACCACAAGGTCAAAGGTCATAGGCGGGGTCAACGAACTTCCGGGAGTTAGAAAAACATTAATTTCTTCTACCCAAATGGGCGAGACACATTTTGCCACTTGTCTTGTTTCTATTCATCATGTTCATGTTTTGATCCCTCCATACAGACATCTAGTACTGGGGTAAAGCTCTTGGGTTAAGAGAAAGTGGTAGCCAGGGATTTCTCGTTTTCTTTTGTTTGTTTTATATTTATGTTTGTAACAATAGAAAGTTAACAGCGATCAATTTCCCGAAGATTGTTGTTATCTATTCACTTGCACCACACAAAATCGTTTAACTGAACCTAATAGCACCCGAGTCGACTACGAGTTACATGTTGTTTTCGTATTTGTTACTTTTTTATCATTTCTTTTTGTATCTTTTCTTTACTTGAAAACGCGAGTATTCAGGAGACGCACGTCATGAAGTTGAGGAAATGTTGACGAGTGTGCGGGCAATGTTTCCTTCTCAGATGTCATGTAGCGATTCCAGAAATATAATCAAGGTCACTTCCTTGGTCTGTACTCCAGACAACAGGAACAGATATTGTAGATTTTGACCTGGGAGAAGAGTAATGGTGGTTTCAAATGTAATGGGGGGTAATCATTTCAGGGAAGAAAATAACAATAACAACCTCGTCCATTGCACTTTGCGATCTTGACTTCCTATAGCACTCAAGGACTCTGGTTTGAGGCAGGCTATTGGTTGGAACATCGACAGCACGGACCAATCAGCTCTCAGTTTTTCAAGATACCGTTTTTTCTATCCAGATTAGTCTTGCTAGTGCGTGTGTGTGTGTACGTGTGCATACGTATGTGGGTATATGTGCGTGTGTTTGTGTGTGTTGGCATGCACTGATATTTCTGTGTCTGCGTGTATCCGTGCTTGAATTTACCTTTACTTAGGCCCTGTCGTTTAAAATAACGCCAAACCTATCAGGAGCTTGGGGTGGAAGGGGGGGGGGGTAGTGGGGGAACTCACCGGGAAGGCTTCAGTCGCTGAACGTTTGTATTCAAATGAGCCTTATTATCATACCACTTTGCTAGCTCCCTCTGCGAACATACGATCCAACGCATTTTGTGAAGGTCGTGTCACACCTTTCCGGGCAAGCTACGTGGGCTTGTGGCGCGGAGGTAGTTTCCAGCGCATAGAAGATTTTCCGAGGGCGAACAAGAATGTTTGCAATTTTTGCACTTGTTTCTTACCTACTAGACGCGTGCTACGTAGCTTCTACTTGCGTGCATTCCGTGTGACCTGCGTGAGAGCTTTGAAACCGATCCGTTTTCTGTTACGAGCGACTTATGGGTACTGAGAAGTACCTGCGTTGGAGTTGCCTGCAAGATGCTGCCGGTAAGGGTCTCCTACTGGTGTTCTGCGTATACCTCTGCGAGCGAACCACCACGACTCACTTGGAACAAGTTTTGAGCATGCTCAAGGCCTTGTCATACCGTATCTGGGGAAGTTTTGCGGCTTGACTTGCGGGGAAACAAATTTGCTACCCGGAACTCTCCAGAGTTGGTCCGCACCTGACAGTACCTAGCGCGTTTCTCGCCTGCAGTTGCCCGGAGGTGCTCAAGCAAGTCCGATTTAACCGCAACCAAGTTTTGAGCATGGCCAAAACTTTTTCCGGGTGGGCCGCGGGGATGCCCGGAGAGGTCCACGCACAACGCCAGTAGGAGGCACTTAGCGGCAGCACTTCGCAGGCAACTCCAACGCAGGTACTTCGCAGTCCTCGTATGCAGCCAAGATAATGACATTCCGTGGGACTTTGCCATTCCTTCAGAGGAATTTCTTCACTTAGTTGTCAGCCCCCACGCGACTGGTACAAAGGTCACACAGTATACCCGCAAGTAGAATTTAAGTATAGAACGCGTCCAGCAAGTAAGACACATGCACTGACTCGCCCAAATCCTTGTTCGCCCTCAGAAATTGCCGGTATGCTGGAAAATCCCTACACGCAACAAGCCTGCGTAGCTTGCCCGGATAGGTGTGACAGGGCCTAAACATAGTTGCGGGTAAAAAGTTTGCGTGCACACCTCCGGGTGACTACGGGTGAGATACGTGCTAGGTACTGTCATGTGCGGCTCATTCCGGGGACCTCCGGGTAGTAAAAATTGTTCTTTGCAAGTCGCACTCAAGGCTTGCTTGTCATGTTTGGTTACCTTTGACGTTTCCTCAGTTCGCTTCACCGGAAATGCTTCTCAACCTTCACGGATATATGCACCGTGGAGAACTGCTGTGGTTACACCATGTACCAAACAAATCGTGTATCATAACCATATGACATTGTTCCAACCAGTGTCACCGTTTTATTTTAAAAAAAGTGTGAAAGCAGAATTTTATATATACTCATAGTACGTCACCGAATTCATTTAGTGTGATTCTATACCATACCAGTAGATAGTGAAGTATTTTTTTTTTCAATTCAGTTATAGTTCATTTTCATTACACAAAATGTTGTATGCATTTCAAAATTTATATTGTTCTAATGATAATTTCCAACAAAAGATTGAGATTGATTTGCCGAGTCAGTTTCAACAATTAAGTATATACAGATATAACGGCGAAGCTGGTGGGCCTATACTGTGTCCCGCAAACAATGCTAAACAGAAATAAAGCTAATCTTCATTAGTTCGTGGAAAACAGCATGTAATCGGTCCTAATCTAACAAAATTTGTGAACATTTAAATGCGAGACTTGATTAGTATTGACATCATTACGGCTGCTAATTTGAGAATGTGGCCTTTCCAAATAGATTAATGACATTTTCAGAAATCGCGTCTTTGCCGCTTAAAAGTGATACCAAGGTACAAAAGGGAAGTGTGCGTCAAACAGATAAAACACGGAAACATTTTGCTAATGAATTAACTATCTAACTGCTTGTAGCGAGTGTGGCGGTTCAGCCACGGCACTAATTATCAAGAACAGTAAATTGATTTACATTGTTATCGAATTTTGCCCTGATGTAATTGAAACTTTTTTTAAGTGATGAAAAGCTTCTGTAATAAAGATGTAGCTTTGTTAATGAAATAGGGTCATAAAAGGTAATTAAAACAGTGGGTAGCCCTTCTATCATATTGTCAAAATGTCAAAAATGATGTTCTGATGAATGCAGGTCCTTATCATTGAAGTTGAATATTTAGAAAGTATATTTCAAATTAAAACAATGCAAATGACAACAGAGATTAATAGCACTTTCATGTCCTGTAACTTGCGCACCATGTTTCACACTAGAAAGATATCGTTATTGACACTTTAACAATGTTCAAATTGGCAGGCATTGTGGACCCTAAATACAACGTAATCTTTCCTTCCCGAATAGATACGCATGAATGCACAATTTTGTCAAAGTAATCATTAAATTAACTTCCTCTTGATTTCCTCTTGTAGATTTCTACGCGGAAATATCGGCACGAATGCACTATCATGATCCCGATGCCCCACCAAAGAGAACAATAATTCCGGGTTACCAGTTCATGTGTGACCCAATCTCACAACGACAAGGTCGTACGACTTAACCTACCAGCACATCCACTGACGGGCACGGTGAAAAGTCAACAATATTATTCCTTGGCGTTGTCATTTGGCTCGGAGCACAGCGTGCAGACGAGACGGTGTCACCGCCTAGGCGCAAAAAAACTCTTTCTTTCCTTTTTTCCCTCGTCAAGTTTACTGTGTTGAAGGAGCTGCCTCTGAACATTATTGTCGTGGATGCGCATCGAAGAAAGAGTCTTGGAGTGCGTCCGCAAAGAGCTGGATGCAGATAAAGCGCTCTGTTTACATGAGGTCCAACGACAGCGATATCAAACCAGAGTTATCACGTAGTCAAACCGAAAAGAGGGCAGACTATATATCCACCAACATTCTGCGGGTTCGTGTGTATAGGAGTTGTAGGAGAGGCATTGTAAGGGTCGGCGCCAGTAAATCCATCTCATTTTGAGGAATGCTCAGTGGATGATTAACATGAGGTGCACGGTTCCTCTCACAGGCAACAGGCAACATCCATTTGACTGAACATGGTTTAGAACTAAGCGCATGCTTTCGATGCACCACCCTGAGTGAAACAAACAAACAAACGAAATCTACTAGTAGTTTGAATATTCTAGGATTGAACATAAGAAAGAAACAAATAAACGATGTCGGAGTTTGCGACCATCGCTGCGATTGCCGACAATGCAACGAGGAACGGCACGGATTTACAATCCACTGAAGTGCCGGTGCTGTGGAAAATTCTTGAGGGCATCATTGGCACGCTTGGAATCCTTGGTAACGGAGTCGTACTCTTTGTTTTCTTTAGGGACAAGTCCCTACGAAGCTTGATCAACTCCTTCATCATCAACCAATCCTTGATCGATTTTACGACGTCATTTGTGTTTATTTTCATGCATTTTCTCCCTAAAGGGGAGCTTAACCCCGCCAGCGTGTCGGATGAACTCCTGTGCAAGATCTGGCTATCCGAGTATGTGATGTGGGCCCTATTCATCTCCTCAAGCCTTAACTTGGTCTGTATCACCGCCGACCGCTACTTCGCTATCATTCACCCAACTCGCTATCGCAGCTCCGCGTCAAAACTACAGAGGAGGATCAAAGTGGTGTCCATTATAACCTGGTCATCTGGTTTCATCATCGATGCCTACTGGCCGGCCGTTTACATCGTTACCCCGACTGGGATATGTGTTCCAGATTGGCAAAATAAAATCTTGAAGGGTGCAGTTGGGGTCTTCATATTTTTTGTAACATACGCTGGTCCACTTGGGACGATGGCTTTTAGCTACGTCTGCATCCTCTCAAAACTTCGCAAGCAGTCGCATCTGTCGGCGCCGCAGCCGGTTTCCTCGCCAGCGCCGACAAACGGCGGCAAGCAAATCCAGCGGGCAAAGCGAATGATGTCGGAGAGAAGTGGACGGGCCGCTCGCAACGTTATCAGGACCATGGTCACAGTTTCACTGACCTACGCTATCTGCTGGGCTCCGATCGCCTTTAACTATCTCGTCTATAATCTCGGTGGTCCGCTGAATTTCCAAAGCACATGGTACTCAATCACAAAATTATTCGCATATGCCAATATGTGTGCAAATCCTTTCATCTACACCATGCAGTATCAGCAGTTTCAAAAAGGATTCGAGCGTGCCTTCAAAGTCAAAATATTCCGTGGCTTGCCTGACAGTGACCCTACGAAGACTTTTAATCCCTCGTCTTCGCAAGAAGGAAAGGTAGACGTTGTTTTGTGATCGACGATAGACGGTCGTGTCGATCATAGGTACTTTGATGTCAATCATATGTACATACAGACATTTGCAAAGACAATCGATATTTCACGTGGTTAATGGTTAAAAATATGACTGTGTATAGAATGCTTGTCAGTTAATTAATTAACCTACGTTAATCCCATCGTTGAGAATGAAATCTCTACACCTACCGGCAATCTCTCGAGGGGACATGTTTACAAGTGTGAATTGCGTTAAAATTTGATTTCCGTGATTTTTTTGTCTGCATTGGATATCTCCCTCATTATTTTAAAATGTAATTACCGATGTGCTCTCGTTTTTAACTCGGAAAAACAAGCACGTTGCTGGTAGATACTAATCAAAGATACTCATTTCATCCGTTATTCTGGCTACTGTTTGATCTGAAATTGTTCCAGAGAACATATTTATCTCTGCTTCGTTTTGATTTGTTTTGCTGGGGGGGGGGGTTGTGTGTGTACTTAAAAGCACGAATGAAACAACCACTGTTCTAAGGTTTAAATAGAACCTATATTGTGTTGCTGTAGTAAAGCGCGTAACAAGAGATTAGAATGAACTCGTATATAGCCATTGACAAAAATAATATTATACGGTCTGTGTGCATTGACATTCCAGAGGCAACAGAGTTGATAGAAAAATAGAATAGGACAGGCGTGTAGTTACCGTACAGTCAAAACCATTAAGCAACAGGAAAAAAACCGCCTGCCACCTTTCGCTGTCGAGACACAATAGGCCTTAGACATCTATACAAGTTGGAATGTCAGCTGCGAGTAATGATTTGCGAAGCAGGTAATATTCAATTTCATGTTTACCCCCCCCCCCCCCCAAAAAAAAAAAAAAAAATACGAATATCAGCATATGAAAATGAGTTTGTTGTGTTGTTGTTGGGTTTTTTTATATTCATTTGTTTGGAATGAGAAAAACCTATCCTCTCTGTTCCAAGGTATTGGGATGTGGGCTTATATCAATGAACTTAGCCGGAAAGTGTCCTTCCTCCTACCGGTAATATGCGTGTATGGTATTCGGTCAAAGTACACCATAATTTGGCTCAGTAGCGCCATCTTCCGCTAACGGCAAGATCCTGCTACGCTTAAGTATTTTTCTTTTCACGTTTTCCGCTTACCGTGGATCAGAAGTTTACAAACTAGCTTTGTAATGCTTTTTTTTTTTCAAGAGAGAGATATGTTCTTCTCATGCTCCTCAACGCAGGTGTCCTTTAATTGAACTACGCACATTTTCACTGAAACAGAAAGATTGCGTCTGATAGATCGACACTCCTGAGCGAATGGTCTGTTTAAAATAGAACTTACCTCTTGTTCATACTGACATTGATGAAGGAGTAAACCACAAAAAAAAAACAACAGCAATTGCAGTATAAAACTAATTAAAGTTATTGAAAGTGAAAGTTACATGTTTCACGGATGAACTACATTAGCAATAACAAAGCCTGGAATGATTTGGTGCATGGGATATGAAATACTTTTAACTGCATTCTAAACGTCAGATAAGATTGACAGTGGGAGTGGTGTGAATGAACAGTCAGCTTACTAAATTTATATTCTTGATCGTAACTGAAAGTACATTGCTTCGTATCAGATTTTAAACGACGATGACGTTGTATTTCTTTCATGCATATTTCTTTGATTTCAATGTTTGTTTGTTTTTTTTCCTTACGACAGCTTAATTTAACTCCATACCTGTCAGAGTAGGCTTCAAGACGCGTATTGCTTCTTTTGAATTCCTTATGGTAGCACCTCCTACCCCTCAATCGAAAGACATATAACAACAAATCCCACCAGAATTACATTGTCTATATCTCGTATGTTTGGGTTAAATTTACATCAGCGTATTTGCTTTGACCATTGTATCTAGTATAGGTGCAAGACCTTAAGTAAATGGTAGATATGACAAATTACATTGTTATCTTTATGACACCAAATCGATACTATACTGTCAGTGATTGTATAATACCCGATTTTGTACACACGTGCAACTCTGTACATGTATTGCCATGTAGTGCATTTTTCATTTCATTTTACACATGCATGTTCACATGCATGTTTTTTTTATTTTCATTTCCAATCAAACACAGGTAATACACTTTGACATGATTACATATATTGGAACATAATAATACATATTGGTTCTTAAAAGAACTTCATGGAAATGGAAATTGAGGGGCTGCTAAAAAGCGAACTTGTAGATTGCAGTCCCCTCACTTACGTTACATTACTACAATACATTAATTATATATGACTTTATAACACAATACAACGGTATGTACCGTACAAGCTAATCATTGAAAGTATACAGTTTTCATTCAATCAAATCGGATGGTTACATGAAGTACAGTGTATACGCTTTCACATGTATACACATAGACATAGACATAGACATAGACATAGACATACACATACACATACACATAGACATAGACATACACACATACACATAGACATACACATACACATACACACAAGCACACACACGTACCCACATACACATACGCACACACACGCACGTACACACACATGTATGCATCCACATACATTGTGCACACACAGAAGAGAGTAGGGAAAGAGAGGGCGGGAGGGGGAGAGGGAGAGTAGAGAGAGCGAAGGGCAGGTCAACTTTCTCGATACAGGCAGAAGAAAAAAGAACAACAATTCCAAACAGTCAAACTAATCATGGGGTACATATGAGCTAATCAAATATTTCTTTAAATTACTAGAGAATGATTTCAAACTAATGGAATCTTTTATATTTTTCTCAAGGGAATTCCAAAATTTTGGGCCACTGTAGATAAACGTGGATTTTGTAAATAAAGTTCGGGTAAGGGGCAAATGATATTCATCTGTTTGACGAGTGGGGTATTTATGAATATTTTTATTCTTATTAAACATATTTTCAAAAACTGAAGGAAGTGACTTATTATACAAACTGTACATAAATTGACCAAGGTAATAATAATACAAATCCCTTACTTTTAAAACCTTATTCTCCATAAATAATCCGTCAGTATGGGAATATTTAGAGGTATTACATATTACTCGAAGTGCTTTTTTTTTTGTAACAAAAATAATCTATCCAAATAAGTTGAATGTGTATTTCCCCATATTATAATTCCATACGTTAAATAAGGTAAAATTAACGTTGAATATAACATTAGCAACTTTTTAACAGAAAAACAAAACTTTACTTTATTAATTACACCTATGTTACTGGAAATAATGCGGCATATACAATCTATATGCTGTTTCCAAGAAAGCTTACTGTCTACAGTTACACCAAGAAATCTGACAGAATAAACCTGTTTTAT
>NC_092691.1:42581197-42583697 GCF_964275005.1 Diadema setosum
TACAGCCAAAACAGGAGGTTTACCGCATGAAATGCATACCATCAAGTCCATGGCAGAATATCTCAACTAGTTAAAGTGCCTGCCCTAGGAATCATAATGTCTTGCCATAAGCTCGAGTCAGAGTTCCGTTCATCATTGGTGGCCACTGTTGCTTCATCCTCATTGCCTGAGATGTCCACTGTATTCAATATCAAGGAAGTCATTCAAAGCACTGGCCACTTGGTTAGTCCCTCGCCCAATTCCTGTCCACTGCCTCAATGCAAGCAATATCACCTTGATGTTGTTGTCCAGGGATGTTTTCTCCTCCTCTCAGCTTATGTTCAATGATGTCAAAAACACATAGCTACTCGAAGTATGTTTCACCTACCGGCGTACTCAAGAAAGCTTGATTCAATTCAGCATTCAATGAGATTAAGACCACTGTGATGGTTCCGTTGTCTGGTTCAGTACGCATGAGCTCAGAAATGAACGATAAGCTCTGTGATTTCTCGCAATCCTCTGATTCACTTAAGAAATCTTGGCCTTTCATGTACTGCTATGAATGCATCCTGTCACCCTCCTGGTATAAGGCATGGTAAATGTTATCAATGTGCGCTTCTTCTTCTTTTTGCGTATGAGGCAGCGGCAGCTAAATAACGTCCCTCAGTTGTTGTAGCCAAGTTACAGTCTCAGGAGTAGGGTGTGTCAGGTCCATGTTGTCAGGAGGGCGGAGATCGGGCACTCACTCAAGATGTGTTGAGCAGTCTGTTCTGGTGCACCACACTGGCAGGCTGCTGACGGGCATAGCCCCCATCGATGCATGGCTGCGTTGAAACGCCCAACTCAGGTTCGAATCCGATTAAATGACACCCACTCCCTCCTTGGGAGGTTTGCTCCTGGGGGGACAGATGTATTGGGCGCGACAACGAGTTGGGCAGGTCGTTGGGTGTCTTGCCAGCTCAGTGACACTTGCTGCTTGCAGATATGCTGTAGGTTGTATGACTTCCAAGGATGATTTGCCATTAACCTGAATTGGGAGAAGAATAAGAGAATTCAATCAAAAGTAATTAATACCGATGGCTTAGAATATCTGTCCACGAATAGCAAACACAACCTCAAACTTCCAATTTTGATACATTTCTCAATAGCTTCTAGACAGCCATAGTGATTTGGAGCAACACTTACTCTACTAAAAGACCAAAAAGAAAGGGACGAGTTTGATTTACAGATTTTTTAACATAATTTTTTAATGTTTAATACAACCATAAAAAAACCACTAATGCAATCATATCAGGATTATAAGATCCATCAGTGAATATTAGACAGGCTCTGTCTAATTTTATCATTACCAGGGCAATGCACCCGTGCTGCATAGACCAACTCGAACAGTTAGAAAAGTAGGTAACCAGGTCATTACCACTGGAACACAGCATAAGCAGTACTGTATAGACTGACTTGAATAGTTACATGCTGTAGATCTACAGAAAACTTAACTGAGAAAATGAGTCAAGGTAACTTCATTTATTGATTGCAGTTCCTTCAACAGATAATTAGTGACATACATAGTACTTGTGAAATGGACCCCACCACTGTCTCTCTATCATCAGTACTAAATAATACGGCAGCTTGCCCGTTACATCCCCACCACTATGGTGTTCAATATGGTGCTTTCTTGAACAATACAGGGCTAATATTGAGGAATGTGGCACCACCAAACGACACTTTAATATGCATGATTGATACAGCAACAGGACCAGTTTCTACTGCATACAATGTAGCAATACACTTCATTTGGCATACTCGTGAAGTAGGCCCCACCACTGCGTGTCAGTACTAATACTACAGCGGCTCGCCTGTTTATACTCATGAATTCAGCCCCATCGTGTGGCGCTCATCGGTACATAAGCACGGCGTTGGGGCTTTCTTCCACAATATAATACTTGTGAATGCGGCCCCACCAAACGGTGTTTATGAGCAATTGATACAGAGGCGGGGCCGATTTCCACAGCATAGTCCTCCCTTTCTCCCTATTTTTTTTCCTTTAGTCTTCATGTTTTATTCTTGGAAAGACTCCCTAATGTCCCTCAACTAATTCACCAGCCAATTCAACGATAAGTACAACCCTAACCTAACCTTATAAACACTAACCCTAACCTAACCTTGCTTAATTGCTAAATGCACAAGTGCAAGCACACTGCTGTGGGGCCGATTTCACGATTTTGCCCTTCATTCTATCCTTGGAAAGACTTCCTCATGACCCTTGATTATTCTTACCATAGGTATCCCTACGCTACCGGGCCTAGTAACTAACAGCATACTTAAATAGGCCCCACCACTGCATGTCAGTATTGGTTCACAGCGGCTCGCCTGTTTATACACACGCAGCAATGTTGCTGTCAGTCCACCCTATGTTAGTAACGTTAGTAGTAATTTACCTTGCTTGGTATTGCATCGCCAAAAAGTACCCTGTTTATACACACGCAGCCCTATTTAAATAGGCCCCACCACTGCATGTCAGTAT